>NW_017307326.1:159154-164716 GCF_000935625.1 Nanorana parkeri
CTATTCTCACTTTCAGCAGGTTGAAGAAGGAACTGAAATGCTCTAAATGTTAAGAGTTAGGAGTTTCTAGTCACGAACATGTCGATTGGACGATGTCCAAAAGTAAATCAGCAGGATTTCCTTATATAGTACAAGTGGAAAGGAAGAGAGTATTATTTCCTCTCTGCCCAGCTTTTCTTGAAAATTGAATGCACATGGATAGAGCGGAGTCGTGGAATATAGGAAGCTACCTCTTTACACTATATGCATCATCATGATTAACGCTTTATGGTTTAGCACTTAGGTTCTTGTTTTTGAAGGCAAGAAGATAAAGCATGTACTATTTAAAAACAAGAATTACGAAACATAGTGGTAAAACTTCAGTGCTCTATAACATAATACCTTCTCTAAACAACAGGAGTTTTGGACTCAGCGGGTACCCCACCAAGTTATTTTCTCATTTGAGGACTTCCATTTTGATTAATTCCTCTGTTTTTGTCCTAATGACTCAGTCTAGAGCTGCAGCTAACGATTATTTTCAAAATCGATTAGTTAGCCGATTATTAGGTTTGATTAATCGGATAAACAATAAAATAAAGTTTTAAAAATGGCTCCAGTGATGGACTACTAGTTTGTATTGAGGTTGTAGTCCATCACAGGAGCAAGTTTGGAGCGGTGGAAGTAAAAAAGAAAAAAGATAGTGTGGTGTGCAATATAGTGAAATGGAAAGTGTAAAATTATACAGCAATGAATGCAGAATGGCACCAGCTATAGAGGACTACAAATCCCAGCAATAGTACATTATACAGCACAATGCAGAATACCACCAGCTATAGAGGAATACAACACTAGAACTGAATTTGTTTAACACAATTACAAAGTTAGAGCACAATTGTTATCGCCTCCTATGTGATCTTTTTCAAAGGATTACTTGTATTCCTGTCCAGGTCAATGCCAAAAGCTAGCATGCCCAATCCTGTATTTTTCTATTGACCCATTAATACAATGGGTGGTCACCAGTATAAGCAGGGAAATGGCAGACCAGTTGTCATTGTCATAGATTCAGTTCTCCTGGTGAGCTCCTGAAAAGGGCCCATTCACACCAGATGTGTTGGAAAAAAGGGCCAGCACAGCCTCAACAAAAGGTAAGGCAATTTCCCTTCTCATGGATGGCTGACCATTCACACCGCCGCATTGTAGTGGAATATGGTGGTGTGCACTGATAAAAAATACAGCACACAGTATATTTTTTGAAGTGCAGCAGGATGCAATGCAGTACAACCACCTCTCACCCTGCTGTCCCCATAGACCTGAATAAAATCTCACTTGTGGGCACCGAACACCAGCTGCTGTGCGATTTAGCGCCATGTCTGGTGTGATTGGGCTCTAAAAGTAAAAGAAGTCACATTGAACTACTTGCATTGTAGTAATGCTGCCACTTTAACCCTTGTTAGGAATTGATCTAGGCCAGAATATTCATAAACATTAAGTGCAAACAGCTTATTTAGAGGCACAGAGCATTCTTAAAGAGCACAACCAAATGTTCCTTCACACTCCATAAACTCACCATTTGCTTATTTTCACAGAATAACTCTTGCTATGATTTTGCAAACACAAGAGAGAAGGAAAACTACTTTACAGCAGATGTTTCTCATAAAACATGACAGTAAGAATATACTGTTACTTACTCTCCTACATTAATTATCTCTCTTCTCCATTTTTTCTCCTGTTTTAATGTTACTGGCTGCTATAGGTAATCTGTACAAACATATACTTTCTAAGCATACAGAACAAAATATGTACTGGTATCACAGTGCTTTTGCCATTCAGGTTTGCTTTAATTCCCCGACCCCACACACATACAGCCTAGTACCGATCAGCACATTACCTTTCATTCACTAGTCAACCATTCCATTCAGTTAACCTAAGGACATTCCCAGTTCATCCAGGTATGGAGGAGCATGTGACTCATGCCATGTGGGCCCGGCTAATTGGCATCATCACAAGGGGTGTCAATAGCCATGTGTAAATTATGACTCTGGATACTTGTAACTTAGATAGGGATTTGCTTTGCTCCTGGCAGCTGAACGGAGCAGCTGAGGTGCAAGATAAAGCCAAGTACATGCTGCCAGGGAGGGTTAAGTTAAAGGAAACCTGTTGCTTTGTCCTGAATAAGCAAAGTACAGGATCAATGTACTCTGACTGTTACTTCAAGTCATATACAGTGCAATGCAGAACAGATCACAGCAACCTTGGTAGAGAGGGAAGCCATGTGCCCATGACAAGTGAGTCAAAGAAAGTGTAAGCACCTAAGTGAATAGGACATTATAACATACACTGGAAGCACTTTTTAAAATCGGATGTAACAGCAGGTGCGACACATGTAAGGTATATTCACATTTCCTTGGCAGCTATTTCAATTTTTCATGCTATTGTTATAGACGCATTCCTGAGAAAAAAAACGGAGGTTGCCATTGTCGACTTCTCCCTCAGGTTTCAGTACTTTCGGGTACTAACCCAGAACGAGTATGCAGATAATGAGTTCTGAATTTCCTTATCTGCATACTTGTTCTTGGTCAGTGGCTTACAATTTTGAAGCCGGTGGGCCAGCATAATAACCAGGCAACTAGCTTTATTAGCAATAGGTCAGCAACAACAGCCTCCATGATTCTTTAAGGAAAGGTTCATGTAATCTGGACTCTGGCCATATGTCGACATACACAATTGTGATTGTGTATATACTGTATGTGGGAAAGATATGACTGGTCAAAGAATTGGACATTATGACATCACTGCCACATCACATACCTCAATGCGTGACATCACATTCTTTTGCAAGGAATATGGTTGTGCCATCACCATGCTCCCAGCCTCTGACTAGGCAATGAAAATGTAGCAGCACTTTAATCTGATCCTTTAATAATTGTATGTAAACTTGCAACAAATAGTATTCTTTGTCAATCTAACTGGTAAATATTTCATCTTTTAGTTAATTGCTGATGAATCAGACTCCTACCAAGTCAATCTGTAAAAAGGAAACAGACTCAAGTAGGAAATTATCAACTGCCTAAGTGCACAAAACGAAACAACAGAAGAGGAAGATCACCTTACCAGCGAGTCATCCAAATTCACTGTAATTCAAGCACTGTCAGAGTCTGTTTAAATCAGATCCCAACCTCATTACTGTCAAACATGTCAAATATAACAATGTAAGGTTTCGCCTCATTACTTGTCATACTAAGAATACAATAAAAAAAAAATGTAGATGTTACTTAAATATCAGTAGATCCAAAGCTGACATTGGATGCAAACCTTGACTTTTGCTGCATAATAAACACATTTCTCCAGCCTCTAGCCTGCATTTACATTTCAGCGTGAGTATTTACAGGTAATTATTTGTGCATTTTTTCAGACCTATTCAGACTTGAGCATTTTTTTTTTGCCCAATTGAAAGCTATTTACTACGAGAAGATGGTTATTTAGTCTTGAAAAATGCTCAGTTTCAGGGGCTCCCATTCAAGTCTATGGAGCCAAAAACACTGGAAGTAAGGAGATTAAGGGGGGACATGATTTTCATGTACAAGATGTTCAATGGTGATAGTAACATCAGTAACAAACTATTTACTGTTAACTCCATAACAAAGACTAGAGGCCACTACCTAAAATTTGTGGAGAAAAAATTTCAGCACAAGGGGCGAAGGGGGTTCTTCTCAGTTAGAGCGGTTAGGGTCTGGAACTCGCTGCCACATGCAGTGATTTCAGCTAAGAGTGTTGAATCATTCAAAAAGCTTTTGGACGATTTCCTTAGAGACCATAACATACAGGGGTACAGATACAGTTTAGAACAAGATCACACATGGACTCATACACACGCAAACACCTGCAAAATCACATACATACACGCAATAGGTTGGACTTGATGGACTTGTGTCTTTATTCAACCTCAAATACTATGTAACTATGTAAAAACACCCCATCCTGCTTCAAAAGCCACAGCTTATGTACTTTTTGAGTGTCAGGCATTGAGCTACAGGTACCTGAGCCCTAACATGTGAACAAAAGAAGAGGATATTGCTGCACTCCTAACCGGAAATTCCCAGCAATGGGGAGAGTTGTGAAAATGTCCCCAGCACACCAAAAATCTTTCTGGATCACCAAATGCTCATTTTATTGAACAATTTGTAAAAAGTATAACAAGTGCTTTCGGGGCCACGCAGGCTCCCTTCATCAGGCTCAAACATCGACGGAGACAAAACCTCTGTTTCTCTCAGGAAGGTGTCTATAACAATATCATTAAAAGTGGCATCACTGGTTGCCAGAAGCTGAGCAGGATGCTGGCCAGATCATCTCATGTTGCTAAGAGCTGAGCAGGGACATGTGTATTGCCCTTACACATCTCCCCACCTGGTTCTTAGCAAGCTGGAATGCTCTGACAAGAAAGGGGGAGGCAGGAACACTGCAAACATTCTACAACACTGTTGCCTCAGGCGGGATGCCGCCTGAGGCAACAGTCTAAGGCTGCCTCATCATCCCTGCCCAGTTCACCTCTATGGATCCTAGAACACCACTACATGTTATGAAAATGAGGAGGGGGTGTTCTGTATTCCAAATCAATAGCAAACACCTTGTCCTTGGACACAAAGTATATAGCTGAAAGCATCAACAGTGGAAACTACCTTGTAAAACAATTGTCTTCTGGCCCTGACTGGTGCCGCACATCTTTTGCAAAGAAAAAATCTAGCTGGCTCCCCTTCCTACCATGCATATATGCCGTGGCCCCAAATATCCCTCTATATGAGCCGTGACTCATAGCAGCCTCCAAGCGGAAGGTAACTTGTCCTTTAACAGCCAAAGATATATCCCATGTGGCTGTCCCTCTCCTAAGCAAAGCCAGCTGTAAACTTGTGTTCTGTTTCAAAATGCTAATATATGCAATGACATGCCTCCTAAACTCAATATGTCTTGACAATAGGGATGCACCGAAATTTTGGCTGCCAAAACATATCGGCCGAAAATGCTGAAAGTGCCATCTTTCGGATGTATTTGCGGTGCATGCCTAGTTTCACTCCTCCCAGCTGTGCACTGCCCCCTCTGAAACAGAGCAGCGTCCAGTAGGGAGGAGAGAAACTGTCAGAGGTGACCGAGCAGTGCAGGGGAGGAGATGTCACAGGAGGCTGGGCTCTTCTCCCACACCGCCCTCCTCTGACCAATCAGGGTGGAGAGCGGTGTGGGGACGGAGACAGCTATGCACTGTCACAGTAGCCTGAGCCGGCCGTGAGGGGGAGGAGTCAGCTGTTAAAAAAGACCAAGCTCTCCTCCTCGTACCGCCGGCTCACCCTCTTGTGATTGTGAATGAGGATGGAGAGCGGTACAAGCAGTCAGTGATCAGTGACTTATACTATATCCACAATGTGTAAACAAACAGGAACACTCAGAACATGCAGAAAAAGAGATTGAGGACTCTGTGTCCTCAATCTATTTTAAAAGGGAAATATGAGGGGTCTGTTTAGAGCCCTGATATTTTACTGAAGCCCCCCAACAGTAAAGTTAAAACATTTAAATATTTAAGTTAAAAATATATAT
>NW_017307326.1:164727-175030 GCF_000935625.1 Nanorana parkeri
AAGTTTGTAAAAAATAAATAAAAATAAAATATTTAAAATATTTAAAAAGTCTAGAAAAAAAATGATTTTCGGTTTCGGCCTGAAATTTTTTCTTATTTTAGGTTGAAAATGTTCATTTCAGTGCACCTCTACTTGACAGTATGGCCACTTGTTGATTTGGTACAATCCACAGGCACCTTAACTCTTCAATAAGACACAGGAGTTGAATCCAACATAGTTTTATTCAGATAAGTAGAGTACAGAGAATGTTTTAGCAGTGTTTTAAAGTACAAGACAATGCCTTTGCTATGCCCTGACATTGCCTGCAATGAGAAAATAAAATAAGCAGAAGAGAGGGGCAGAGAGTGTCTAGCTAAATACTGTACCAACCAGCACCAAAACATGGCGCGCAGAAGAACTTACCTAATACAATAAACAATACAAAAGACTGCTGTAGCAACACAACTAGAAAGGGTATGTAAAGCTTAACAATTACATTTATTAGTTGTTCCCCTTTAATCCGTTAAATATACAATTCAAAGTGTTTTGTAACATTTATTTAATAATTATCATTTAATGCGTATGCACAGGCTACAGTAACAACAAGAGTGCATCGCTTTTCTGTAGATTGTACACTTCAATATTTTAGCATACAACAGCTAAGCCGTGGAGGAAACTTGTCACAAGAAAACATGAAAGCTGCCACTGCAGATATGTCGCACTTTCAGTAGTCCAAGGGAGGCAGGTAGACTACACCTGCAGCTACACAAGAAGCCACTAGAGATCACATTCATCACTTCTTTTCAGCAAAATCCATGTGATCACCCTTTTAAGACACTAATGAGTTGAATTACTAAAGACAAATAGGCTATTCACTGAGAATTTTCACTTTGCAATGTAATTTTCCTGAAACTTAGTGAATGAGGTGACACTCTGCTGTTCCATCATCTAATCATGTGCATCCAAAAATACTGTTTTTTTAACTTTTCATTTCTCATGATTGGGTATTCTTTGCCAAGCTATTTTTTTATTTTTTTTAGTAAAAATTACTCTACATGAAAATTCCCTTAAGTAAAAATTCACAAAGTGAAATGCAAAATGGACATGCTCTACTCTATATATAAAATCACCCCTAATAGTCCAACCATTGGAAAAAAAAAACAGATTCTTGGCTTTTTCCTCCCTGTGAATTTGCATATTCACATAACATGGTTACAAAAGTTAAAATCTAGCTAGATTTTAGTGTAAAGCTGTATATTAAAGGGATTAAAAACCGAGAGTGTTCAGTGGGTCTGTTCCTTCGATATTTACATTGTTGTAATGCTGGCCCCTCTGGCTTTAATACTCTGAGCCACTGATCCAACAAGATGCAGGTAAGGACTTTGGCACTGGAAAGAAACGGATTTAACATAAAAGGGATACTGTACTATCCTCACATGTGCAATGCCATCTATAGCATCTTAAATATGTATGTCCTGTGCTTTAAGCCCTTTCTAAAAATGTATAGTTGGGTTGCTATACAGTTGCTGCTCGGCCACAATATTTTCACCCTGCTCCTTTTCATTTTCAGTTGGAGTTTGTCAAGCTGGTTGGTGCTAACAAGGCCACCTAACGCTCAAATTTTGACCATTAAATTAAATTAAAATAAAAAAATTCTAGTTGCGTATGGCAACCTTTACCCAACCAAAAGATGGGGTGTAGGAACACTGACTATATAGTTTGAAGTTGAGCTATGCATATTGAGCTCCTATGGTTCTAAACGTTCTGCAGAGTTCCAACAAATAAACAAAGGTAGCTGCAGGCCTGCGTTTATTCTGACCAAATAGTCCATTGAGGTCATTAATGGGAACCTCAAATTCCAAGCTAGGAGCTAACACAGCTATCAGAAGACACAGGACCCATAAAGAAAACATCCCTCACCTCAATCGAGATGTGAATGCTTACAGCCCCCCATGTTTTCTAGCCATCATCAAGTAGCAAGCACATCTTAAGGGTAATAAGGATGCTCTAAGCAATGAAGCTGCAGACGATATGCATTCCACTCCCCCTCCACTTCCACCACAGAATCCTCTAGTGCTATCTGCTCAGTAAATAAACATAGCTGTATCCAGGAAAGTTGTAGGATACAGAAGGGTTGATCTGAAGAATGCAAACTGCTGAACACACATAAACTGAGTATAAGGAGTGACTTAGCAGTTCATTTTTATTACATGTGCAAACATAAAGAAGAACTCCAGGCAAATTTTCTATTAACCCTTGCAGTGGGACTACCCCTGAACTGCAAGGGCTAACTGCTCGTTTTGGTTTAGGGAACAAAATAAAAAAAAGTTATACCCTCCTGATCCTCCGAGCTGCCCTTAGACCGGTTCTTTGAGCCCCGCTCTCCCTCCGCTGCAGTGGTCTAAAGGTGCCCATACACCTTACGACCATCGCAAGACCTTTGTCTTGCGATGGTCGTAAGCTCATTGAAAGCTCGTACGATCTGCCCATCTTGGACGGGCAGATCGTTCTTGCGATCATCAAAAGCCTGCCCTGCTGAGGGGCGGGCTTCCGATGACCGCAGTGAGGGGCGGGCTTCCGATCACTGCAAACGGGCGGTGTGCTGCGCACATCGGCCCGTTCGGCAGTTGTCGAACAAGCAGGCCACTAACCCACCAAAAATCGTACAATTCTCGGCGGGTTTTCAAGCCTGCTTGTTCGACAGAAGACGTGCGACCGTACAGTAGAAACGGTCGCACGCCTTCCATACACTGTACGATTCTCGTACGATCGTGGGATTTCCCGCGATTCTCGTACGAGACTCGCACAGTGTATGGGCACCTTAAGAGTCATCATCTTCTATACACTGTGTATAGGATGTGAGGACGCCAAGGGACATACTTTACTATCGCTGCAGAGTATCAGAAAAGGGAGGAGGGAGCTCGGTCATAGCCGGCCAGCTCAGAGGATAGTGCGGGGGAAGCCCCACTGCAATGATTAATAAAACTTTTACCCAGAGTTCTTCTTCAACTTTAAAATCTGTCACAGCCACTCCAAGTAAAATATAGCATTGTATTTTCTTATGCATGCCACCCTTTGCTACATAGCTTTTCATATCAACATTAAGTAACATATGCTATACAATACAGTGTAATAAAATATTAGCTTTATATTCAATAGTTTGTTGTATAGACTTTACTAAATATTGGCATTAGGATCCAGGAAATCCTTCTGAACCCAGCTAACCCAGTGGTAGGTAACCTCCGCCCCCCAGCTGTGGTGGAGCAACAAGTCCCATGAGGCATTGCATGACTCTGGCAGCCAAAGGCATGACTCCAAAGGCCAGATGTATGATGGCCTTTGTTCTTTCACCACAACTGGAATGCCGAAGTTGCCTACCCCTGGGCTAACTCATTGGCTTCAATACTTCAATACTTTCTAAAACAGAACAAAAATAAAGATTAGGGGTGTTGGATTAAAAAGTACATACCTGTGTTTTTGTTACGGATGCATTTCTAAGGGTATTGGAGACAAGAGGTCATCATGCATTTGCATAATGAGTCTGTCAGAAATGGCAGCCTCGGTGTCTTTCTCAGGGAATTATTTGTTTAAAAACCGAAGCGCTCTCTTCACAAAAGTACATTACAACCATTGCGTCATCTGAACACTTTTCCTTTGCCTGCCTTTCCACAGATTTGGTCACATGGTGTTGATACAACTTCTGCTTAACTGATACCCATAGCAACTAGTCACTTTACAGCGGTCATTAGGCACTTTACACACTTAGGGGTCTATTTTAGAAATACAAATCTGCATAGCTATCCCTCCAACAAAACTGCCTGTACATTTCGTCTGTGCAAATGAACCAGCTGCTGTGAGAATTGGGCAAAATTGAATGTCTTTATGTCAGTTTCTCTTATGTTGAAATGTTCTACCATTTGAGACAGCAGTAAAAATAGGTTAATTTATATAGGGCATAGAATGAATGGGGAAAATACTGCATAGTGGCCACTAGATGGAGCTAAGGATCATAGTCAATATATACACCTTAGCAACAAGAGATACAATGTAACAATTCAAGAGAACACTGGAGGGAATGAGCAAATAAATGCAAGCTTTGCTACAACAAGGATCCCTGCAGTAGCAATGGTTACATTTATTTGCTAAGGAAAAAAGCAATGCAGGAAAAACACACCTGCACTAGAAATGCATTGCACCACACCACACCATACAGATGATTCACATCTGTGTCCTGTAGAGCAGGTGCATTTTTGGTTACTGTATATGTGCACTGAGGTGTCATCCAAAATGAAAGACACCACAAAATACATATACCTGTGCTTTGATGTGCATTAAAACTACTGTGTTTGACCATGCGTTACTGTACTGATAAGTGAACATGCACCTTTAAAAAAATGTATGTATGCACTATTTCATGTACTGAAACAAAATGTTTACAGATTATACTCTATAGCCAAAACTAGTATTCCTGACCTCTGGGACCCCAAGAGTCATCTTGCTTTTGGAATCCAAAAAGTCATGCTTCCTATCAAATTTCTTTGATCGTTGGTGTCTCAACCATATATTGCAAGATGCTATCTGGATCCAAGTCACAGGTCATGCACTTTGCAATGTAGTAAAGGATCACCTACGTGAAAATGATGATTACAGTCACATTTTTCCATTTACAGACACTCACAAATACATCATTATCGAAATCAGGACACCACAAAGCATGGCACCCTGGGAGTATTTGCAGGGGTGGGCAACTCCAGCCCTCCAGCTGTGCTTTAACTACAAATACCAACATGCCTCTGGGAGCTATGCCCGTTACTGTCAGTCTTGCAATGCCTCATGGGACTTGAAGTTCCCCAACTGCTGGAGGGCAATAGTTACCCACCCCTGATTTAGAGGAAAGGCTCCAGTTGAAGATCTATGTCCTGTCCTCTACATATAGTTCTCAGTAAAATTGAAATGAAACAATCAAAGGCAGCTAAGTCATATTTTTCAAAGACAGTTCATACAGCAACGATGTGTAACCCCTACACCTATTCAAATCTCCGAAAAGTAAAATCAATGGACAAAGAAATCTGATGAGTCAGTAGGTGTTACAATACTTTGCACATTGATGTCTGCATACTAACAGATTCAAAGCAGATCTTACAGAAGATGTGTGCCAGCAACTCTAAGAATTAAAGAAAAAAACAGATCTTACCATATACTCCATATTTGAGGCAGGTGGATACACTTCACCTCTTAATTTATTATGCAGATCCAAGATGAGCTTCATGTCACTCTCTGTTATGGCCCTTTTCCCTCTGTGTTTGGCTACCCACCACTCGCCATCCTCATCCATGTACTTTTCCAGGAGGCCTTCTAATTGTGTGGCATTAGGAATTAGCATTGCAGCAACTGTTGGAGCTATGAATAGCAAGACAGTTACTTTGAGCCATGCTTGTGTTCGGCAATTCATGATCAGAGGTCTGGGAGGCTGTGGGGGGGGGAGTTCAGCTCCAGGACAGAGCAGGCTCTTTATTCCTGTGTGAAGAAAAAGACAAGTGAGTTTATGTACATGTACATACATTTATGTTTATGTACATACAGTATAAAGCAGCCACATCTCAGTCCATGCAGCCACTAGAGTGCATTGTTCCAATCACTTTCCTTGTAATCCCTTCTACTCTGCAGACTCAACACAACTCCCACAGTTGAAGAAAGCACAATCCTACTACATGGCTATTCAAGACAGAAGAAGAATGCACATCCATCCACAGGCATTCCTCATCTACACATACTACAACCCATGCAATGCTCTAAGTGGCAGTGAACACACATATATAAGGCTATGTAGTATTATAATACATGGCTACATGTGCATAGAGTAAGGTAGACATTGCAATGCAGTAGAAGTGAATAGAGAACACAGGCAGAGCCCTTTACTTACTGCTGCTGTAGTGGAGCCGGGTGTAGAGGTCTCCGTGCTCTGCTCGGACCGGAGCGCTGGCAGCCTGTCACTCAGTGATCGCACCGGCTCACCAGCGCCGCTTTCAAAGCCATTCTCAGCCTGCGGGGACTGGGAGGGGGCGGAGCCAAGAGACGCCGCTGGGATTGTATGGAGAGTAAAGTGCACCAGCCTGCGGAGACTGGGAGGGGGCGGAGCCAAGACACACCGCTGGGATTGTGTGGAGAGTAAAGTGCACCAGCCTGCGGGAGGGGTCGGCTTTGCTCCTTCCCAGCACAGCTTTCCCCCATAGACTTGTATGAATATGTCTCAGAGAGGAAGATGTTTTATATTGTGGGGTACAGGATTTACATCAGCCAAAGAGAACAAGGACATTTAGTGCCTGTTCACACCAAGGCTGTTCGTTAAGCGGGTGTTACCGTGCGGCAGGTGCGTTGCGCTCGAGCGTGCCACATCATGTGGTACTGCATTCCCATGCGTTGCAGTTAAAAAAAGTAGCATATGCGCTACTTTTTTTTTTATCCCCACCACCAGAGGCGGCTCTAGACTTTGTGAGACCCTAGGCGAAATTCAAAGTGAGGACCCCGATTACAACCACAATGATAAAAAAAGATGCAAACGATAAATAAAAAGGAACTGTGGTGATCAGTTATGGTAGAGCGAGGCGGAGATCCAGCGGAGGGGCCAGGGCCGGTGCAAGGATTTCTGCCTACACACCCTCCTCCCGCCACCCTCAGGGGGCTGCCTATGCAGCCTTACACTAGCGCTGGCCCTGTGTCACTGAGCTGATTAAGGTTGCCACCTTTTTTTCAAGCAACACCCTAAAACTAGTGCCGCACAGCTTTTTTTTTCTATTTTGCACGCAATTTTTAACCTGTGTGTGTTGGTATCTATTTACTCGTTGTGACCTCATCTTTTATATTTTACAAACAAATGGGTATTACGTTGTATTTTTGGCCACTAAAATAAACTTCAGTTTATTTTTTAAAACATTTTGGGGTTTGATAAAGAGTTGCGCTAATATCATGCAACGGAAGAATTTGCAACTGCCAACATTTTATTCTACTCGGTCTTGGCCTTCAGAAAATATATAATGTTTGAGGGGTTTTAATAATTTTCAGGCCTAAAATATGGATTAATACTTAGCATGTGATTTTAACCCTCAAATGAGTTCTAGCTACACTTTTCAAAAGCACCACTCTGCCTAAAACATAACAATTTGTAAATACAGATATTCACAGATATGGGAAAACACCAACACTGGTATCATTTGTTAAATTATTGGACAGAAAATTACTTTGAAAAGAGGATTCAACTGAAGGAAAATCTGTCTAAAGCGGTGTCCAATCCCCGGTTCACTGTGTGTCCCGTTCTAGCTGCCTGATCTGATGTGCCCCTTGCACCGCGGGGAGTCTGCCTGTTTCATGTTGCTGCTCTATGTATCGACTCTCTCCCCTCCTGCGTTTGCTTCTGGGCTGGGGATGGAGTGAAGTCCCGGCAGGAGAGCGCTCTAATCCTGCAGACATATGTGCATTTCGTCTTACCACCCCCCCTTGGCACGCCATCCCTGCAGACCCCTTTTGTACACTAGATTAGTTAGGCGGCTGCGAGGCGGCCTAATTGAAGAGCCGACTCTGCCCACCACAAAACACGGTATTGTGGTGCCGCGTGTTGCAGCACTTTGCGTCCGGGAGGTGCATTTGGAGCGCCATTGACAAAGCAATGCAGCTGCTGTACATGGCAGGTGCGTTGCACAGTATCGTTCATTAATTGCACAGAACTGTGCAATTAACGCAGAGCCTTGATGTGAATGGGCCCTAAGGGCTTGTTCACACCATGTCTAGACCAGAACAGTTTGTCCCCGGACCAAAAAAGCATCCTTATGGTAATTTTAGGCTCTGTTCACGCCAGTGCAGACTGTTCCGCTCCTGACAAAAACAAAATACTGCTTGTCTCATTTTTCTCTGGTCTGGAATGCAGTGGAACACATATAAATGCATACAAAATGCATGCAAACGCACTGGACTGCACCTGAAAGAACATTTTAGGGCCCATTCACACCACATCAAGATCATCTCCAGACCAGACCAGATTGTTTCCAGACCCAAAATGCATCATAATGTATCCCAATGCTATTTCTGGCCTTTGTTCACACCAGCGCAGTCCGTTCCAGACCATACCAGAAAAATACTGCATGTTTCCATTTGTCTGGTCTGGAATGCACTGGAACTGCAGGTAGGTTCACACTATTTTTGTGACCAAATCTGGTCCGGAAAATGGTGTGAATCCGCCCTTAAGCTTAAAAAAAAGCCATGGAATGCAGCAAAAACATCGCAAAAACGCACTGCTCTGCATTTGCAGATCTGCTCCAAATCTGGTCTGGACATCGTGAGAACATAGCCTAAATGTCCTTGTTCTCTTTGGCTCATCTAAACACTGTACCCAGAATATAAAACATCTTCCTCTCTGAGACATATTCATAGAAGTTTCTAGTGGAACCTCTGCTGAGAAGAGCCGACCCCCCTCTCGCAGGCCAGTGCACTTTACTCTTCATACAATCCCAATTAACGCACGACCATGGTTTGAACAGGAACTTGGGGCTTGTTCACACTATCTCCAGACCGGTGCGTTTTTTTACCTCTACCAAAAATGAATATACAGTAATTCCAATGGTTTTAAATAAGGCTACTTCACACCATTGTGTTCTGTTCCAGAGCAAGTAAAAAAAACACACAAGAACGTATTAAAAAGCGTAAAAAATGCGCATACACGCATATGTGGAAGTGTGGAGATGGTGTGAAAGGGGAAATTCACACCCCTCATTTTATCTTTTGTGCTGGAATATGCGTAAAAAAACATTCTCGCACACCCAGCAACACAGTGGTGCTGTGTAGGGGTCCACCGCTGCACAGATAATCCAGCACCATCTTCTTCTCTGGCAACATCAGAGAAGATGATGGTGTCAAGGGAATGGCTGTGCAGCAGATACCTACAGAACAAGAAGATGGTCCATGCGTTCCTCCCACACAGCCACGTCATTCATTCACAGATCAATTTACAGGGATCCCAACCTGAAAGAAGCCATTTCAGGGAGGTGTCCTTCTCATTTCAGGGAGGTGCCCTCTACGCCCCCCCCCCCATCCCCGGAGGGGGGTTAGGGGGGCTGGGAGAGAGCACCCCCTGAAATGATGGCAGATAGCACAGGAAGCAATAGCTTCTTTGCTATATGCAGGTTTTTTTTCTGATTTTGTGTTTAGTATTCTGACAGTTGCAGTCGTCAGAATATTTAAAAAAAGGCATAAGAATGCATAGCTAGATTCCTATTGGCTATTGCACTTTGCAATAGCCAATAGCAAACTAGCTATTGCACCCGCCCTCTGCTGCTTTCAATCACCAGAAGAGGACCTGATAGAAAAATTCAGGTCCCCCTCTGCTGATTGACAGCAGCAGTGGGCGGGTACATTACCTAGTTTGCTATTGGCTATTGCAAAGTGCAATAGCCAATAGGAATCTAGCTATGGATTCGTATGCCTTTTTGTTTCTTTTCTGACTGACGGTCGGGCCGCGGCTCCCGATGTCAGAAAAGAAAAAAAAAAACGATCACAGGGAAAGGTTTATCTGCTCGATCGAGCAGATAAACCTTTCCGGGAGGAAGTGTTTCTCTCCCGGGCGGCCGGGAGCCGCTATCCAATAGCGGGAGACTCCCGGAGCGTCCGGGAGAGTTGGGATGTCTGCAATTACAGGATCAGTGAATGAAAAAACAACATAAAACGTCAAGTCTTCAAGGGACACTGGAGCATAACTGAAGGTTCAAACCTTGGTATGCACCTGGGGCTTCAGGAATAGTATGCAGGAGCCTATGCATTGCGACTGCAATCCACTCATTGCTGTTACAATGCTTTGCAGGCTACAATGCTAGAAAAATATTAAATACACATTTTGTTCTTTATGAAATACGAATGCATCTATTCATTTTTTGCAGCCAGGGTAAGCATCTACTTCCTGGACTGAGGTGCTGGCTCAGCGATGACACAATCCTGTTAATCAGGGATTACTGTGTATGTAAACCCTGTGAACTTCTTTTATTTGCTCACATTTGCTTTGTTAAATATACCATTTCTATGAGATTTTGTTATGCTTGGTTGATAAGAAAAAATAGAAATTCTGAGCTGCCTGGTGTTATCTCAAAGAGGTTATTTAGGTCTCCTAGTTCTTATCATGGACAATAGACTGATTAGGCAAATATGTTGTAGAGATTTGACAGGAGAAGTGGTTAAGTTGTTAAGCTAAAGACTCTAGGAGAGCTCAGGGCCATTCCTATAATGAGGCAGCCTGAGGGGTTGCCTCAGGTGGCACCTCATTGGGTCACGTGGCGGGGGGGGG
>NW_017307326.1:175403-180079 GCF_000935625.1 Nanorana parkeri
CCTTTCTGGCCAGTGCATCTCAGGTTGCTAGTTCTTAGCAACCTGGGACACTCGGGCCGGCATCCTGCCCAGCTCACTCACCTCACTGGTTGCCAGGAGCTGAGTGGGATGCTCTGGCTGGCGTCCTGCAAAGCTCCTGGCAACCAGACGGTTAGGGTAATACTTTGAGACCAGGTTGGAGATATAGCCGGGGCCAGAGTTGTGGATGGCTTTGTACGCGGTTGTTAATATTTTGAATTTTATCCTTTGGGCTATAGGAAGCCAGTGTAGGGATTGACAGAGGGGGGTTGCAGACACTGAGCGGTTGGTTAGGTGGATGAGCCTAGCAGCTGCATTCATGATAGACTGAAGGGGGGATAGCCTGTGTAGAGGTAGGCCAATAAGGAGGGAGTTGCAATAGTCAAGACGAGAGATAACAAGGGAGTGGATGAGCAACTTTGTGGTATCTTTGGTGAGGAAGGAGCGTAATTTGGAGATGTTACGAAGGTGGAGGCGGCATGAGTTGGATAGTGATTGGATGTGGGGGAGAAAGGTGAGGTCCGAGTCAAGGATGACACCTAGGACCTTGGCATGGGGGGAGGGCTGGATAGTTGTGTTAACAATCTCAAGGGAAAGGTTGGGGGAAGGTGCACGGGCAGGAGGAAATATCAAGGGCTCAGTTTTTGAAAGGTTGAGTTTTAAGAAGTGTTGCGACATCCAGATAGATATGTCAGTTAGTAGATTAGTGACACGCAAGGACACTGAGGGGGAGAGTTGCGGAGTAGATCTCCCCACTCTCTCCCACTGAGGGGGAGAGTTATACAGTAAGGTGCACACGAAATGGGCTTTGAACAGTAAAACAGTAGAAAGGCATCATGGCACACTCACAAACCAGCATGTAAAACAACTTGTCTCACCACTAAGGACAATGACAGAGGTTTGGATACTCGTCTTCTGCAAAGGATGTGTAAGCCGCACTGCCGCGCCAAGGCACCTCTTATAGTGCGGTCCTAACTCTAAACTATGAGAGTCTCCATCTTGGAGCACATGGGGGCAGCATATATCAAATTGGGTGCAGGTTTGTCAGGAGGAAGCCCAGCCTCCTTAAAAGCACAGAAACACACAAGGGATCCCGCACATCCCAATGGCAGCTGAGAAACCCCATGCGTCGCTGCACCAAATCGGTCAAGCAAAACAAACGACAAACGCACTCAACAATTTGTTACCAGTTATACAGTAAGGTGCACACTAAATGGGCTTTGAACAGTAAAACAGTAGAAAGGTATCATGGCACACTCACAAACCAGCATGTAAAACAACTTGTCTCACCACTAAGGACAATGACAGAGGTTTAGATACACGTCTTCTGCAAAGGATACACGTCGCTACAAAGTGTAGCGAACCCCCTGGGAGAGCTGACCCCACTCAGTCAACAAAAATGCTGTTTGTTGTCAGCTCACAACAGCACTTAAATGCCGAGCACATTTTTGGCAGATCAGAGGCAGAGTTTTGTGCCTGTAGGGTCTTTAAATGGATAAAACCTGGAAGAATATGCATGCATTAGTACTACAGTTTTTTTGTTTACCTTGACATATTTTTTAACTCCAGTTTATTAGCATTAATCTGTTTAATTGTTTAATCTGTATTTAATCAACATAAGATTTGACCAAGTACTGGGGACTAACATATCTCTTAGTTTAAGGTGTTATCAGTATCAGCTCCCTTGTTCTGCCATCTTTAATATCAAGTTTACCAGCTTGTTGTTAAAACTGGAGAAAACAACAAGTACAGTTTATATATATATATATAAACTGTATATATATATAAACACCTAAATTTTTTATAATGTAAATAGGGCCTAACATTAGATAATAATAATAATAATAACAACCAAAGGAGCAAGAAACCTTTACTGGCTTTACAAAGGTTTCTTGCTCCTACCAGCTTTTTAACATTCATTGGCTTTATGTTGTTAACACACCCACTCATTAATTAAGCCTAATGTAAAATGAGTAAATGAGATACATGTGTTGTAGTCCTTATTTTACCTTCCCTGTGTGTAATCAATGGTCTGTATGTACAATTCAGGCCATTCAAAAGATTACCATTGATACAACTCTGACTTAAGGTGCCCATACACCTTACGATTATCGTACGATAATCGTATGCGATCGACTTTTCGTACAACAATAGTAACGTGTGAATAGAGTGCCCGACTGATAGTACTGTACAATCGTACGACTTTTGACGGTCAAGCATGTTTGAAAACGTTGGTCGATCGTGCGATGTTTGCATGGTTGGTGGCGTTTCCGTCCACCAAAAGTCGTACGATTAACACTGCGCAAACAAAAATAATTGCGGTCAATTACCGCAAGTCGTCCAGGTGGTTTTTTTTTAACTACCGCTGATTGAACCTTTCGATAATCGGGGCAGGATGGGGCCGTCGTACGAAAATCGTACGCCGGTTCGATGATCGGACGAAAAGTTTCGTCCGATAATCGTAAGGTGTATGGGCACCTTTAGAGTTCACCCTGAGATAAACCTTGCTCCTGGAGCCTCCTGGGACATCCATGTCACATATCCCAGGAGCCTCAGCTGAGGCATCACACAGCACTGGAGAAGGGACCTGGTGATATGTCACGAGGGGGTGGCTGCAAGAATCAGGAAGAGACAGATGTGCACATGTATGTTATGTGTGTGTTTGGGGGGGGGGGTTTATTATTATTTTACTGTTGGGGGGGCTATGGGAAAATATTAGGGGTCTAAACAGACCCCTGACATTTCCCTTTTGAAATAGAAAAAGACATTGAGGACACAGAGTCATCAATGTCTTTTCTGCAGCCTCAGCACTCAGTGAATGGGAAGCACTCAGTACCGAGGCTTCACATTCATTCACAAACTGCTGATAGTAAGATATTTACTATCAAGAAGATTCTCAATGGGGAGGAGCCTCTGTACTGAGTGCTTCTCCCCATTTAGAAATTCATGAATGAACAGGAGGTGATTTAAATCACCTCCTGTTCATTCATAACTGGGGACACACAGTACTATGTGTCCCCAGTTATTTACAAACACTGGAGTGATCAGACGATCGCTCCAGTGTTTGTGCTGCACACGGAGATCGGTAAATATCAATGATACTTACCGATCCCCTGCTCGGCCACATACACAGCCGCTGTCATCCTGAAACTGACAGGAGAACAGTGGCTCCGATCTCCTCCCCGCCTGCCGCTAGATCACGACGATGGAGCGGCAGGCGGGGAGGAGAGCGGAGCCGCTGTCCTCCTGTCAGTTTCAGGACAGCAGCGGCTCCTCCGCCGTCCAAATTTTGTCAAAATTTGCAGTGTTCAAATCTTATCAATAATCAAAGGTGATGTAGACTATTTTAACAGTGTTATAAAAGTAGCAGAGTTTACATTATTTTTCTTTAGCTTGTACCTGTCACTTCAACTTAATAGTTTAGAGTGTTTTGAAGTAATTTATACTTTAACACAGTTGTCTACCAATGACATGACCTTTGCAGTTTCTTAAATATTATACAAGAAAAGCACACACTAAACAATAACACTATTAAAATAACAATGTAGTGTAGCTCAATATTTTAATCAACACTTTATAACATGTATGTCTATAACAACTGTTACAAATAACCAGATATGAAGCTTGGGTTCAGTGCAATCTAGGGTTCAAGTAGAATCCTGTGAGATTTGCAATCCCGGTGAATGTATATGCAAATTCTCCCTTCAAAAGGGGGACACAGAGCAGCCATAGTGACAGTGTATTGGATGTTGTTGTTGCTAAAGCATTGGGAAAGCTGACAAACTGAAATTAGAGTCAGTTAGAAAATAGTTCTTTAATTACGATGGCTAGCTCTTTGGGCAAGCAGTCAACCCCTTTGCTGCCTTTATTGTTCTTATCACTTTCATTTTATTTTATTTTATGGTTGATTTGAGGTCATAGGTCACTTTTAGCTTCTGCCTTATCCATACCAAACTGTTTTTTTTCCCAAGCTTTAAAAAAGTTGTCTTTTATTTCAAGGTTTGGTATTTAGAGAACATTTCACCAGATGACCAAGTGGCAACTTTGCAAATCTGAGAAACAGATGGTGTGTAACTGGGTGTATATGGTAAATAATCTGCAGGGCCTGAGTAGATGTTCCAATAGAAGTCCTCATCGAGTCCTGGGACAGCGATGGAAGAGGCGGGAGGCGCCGCCGGAGAAGATGTGACGATTGGGCACCGAGGCAGCGGTGGAGGTGGGGTTTCCCGTGCTAGGTAAGAGAACTGTGCTGGCAGGGCCCGGCATAGATTCTGCACAGACCACCAAAGAGTCTCAGGTAGGCTGTGCAATACCCTTTGGCACAGCACCCCTGAGATCCTGCAGACTGCAGGGTCTCTGCAGGATCTCTGGTGGGGCTTTGCCGGGCCTCAGGGGGATGGGCAGGATCTGTGGGGGGCTCTGCAGGGTCTCAGGGGGCCGTGCAGGATCTGAGGTGGGCTCTGTCACCACAGACCTCGCGGAGCCCACCACAGATCCTGCAGAGCCCCCCTGAGACCACATCTTTCTTGCTACGCTAATAGCGGAACATGTCAAAAGCTGGATACAGTGTGTGCACTGTATCCAGCGACTGACAGGTTACGCAAAAAGTATTAAACAGGAAGGGTTGGGGTAAATTTAGGGGGGGGGGGGCGCCCGCG
>NW_017307326.1:180496-234794 GCF_000935625.1 Nanorana parkeri
GGCGGTGTGGCGGGGGGGGGGGGGGGGGGGGGGATCGTGGGGGGGGGGGGGGGGCGCCCGAGTTTTGCCTTGCCTGGGGCAGCCCCAAACCAGAATACACCACTGATTGTCCCTATGTAACACCAAAAAGTGTTCTTTGTAAGACAAGGCTGTCAGCTCAGACACTCACCTCGCAAAGGTGATGGCTACAAGGAAGACCACCTTCTGGCTAAGAGTAAAGGGAAGTATGTCTTCAAGGTTCAAACAGTAGTTTTTGAAGTGCAGAGAGAACCAGATTCAAGCCCCATGGAGTCACTGGGGAACAGATGGGGAGGAGCTGCATGGGAGACCACTTGTACAAATATCTTAATTTTTTTTGTAGAAAGAGCATGCTGATTAAGCAGAAAGGAGAGGATTCATCACATAGAAAAATGTCTAGCGTTAAATTCCCAAAATGCACGTCAAGTGAAGTATGTCTTTCACGTCTGATAATAGACCTTGCAGAAATTAGGCTTCCTAGCTTTAAGCATAATAGGAACCACAGATTCAGAGATGCCACTGTTCCTCAGAACCTGGGCTTCAACATCCATTCCATTAAAGGTTTCAACCAAGAAGTAGGAAGTAATGGCATACCTTTGGACAGAAGATCCTGATAATCTGGCAATGCTCTGCAGAGCAGATGAGGAAGACATTTCAGGAGAAATGCATAGATCAGGGTATACTGAATCCCATGGAGCCGCCACACCATCCACTGCTCCCTCCGGAGGATCACTGTACCTGGAGACATCTGCCCAGTTTGTTGTTGAACCTGGAGGCCAGGAGTTGCACATCCTGCATTGCCCACAAGCGACACAAGTCCTGAAGGAGCTCTGGGTGTAGGAACCACTCCCTTGGGTCCAGGCACTGTTGGCTGAAGAAGTTTGCCTGTTAAATATCTACACCTGGAATGTACACAGCTGGAATGTGAAGTTATGCCCAGGTCAGGATCCATTCTACCTCTCTTGCCACAGTGAAACATCTGGTTAATCCCTTATGGTTGATGTACTCCACCACCATAGCATTGTCTAACTGAACCTTGCACAAAGCCCCAGGATGTTGATCGGGAGATGAGATTCCTTCAACGACCAAGTCCTCTGCACTGACAGCATACCTGGGGCTCATCGCCGGCCCACCAAACTGGCATCCAGCACAAGGATCTTTCAAACGATGGGAAGAAAATACTTCTCCAATTCCAGAGCTGGAATTCCAAGCCACCAAGCCAGGGACAACTTGGTTCTCCATGTCAACTGAGATGGTCTGTCCAGGGACTGGGCCAACTTGTCCCACAACAACAGTATGTTGGAGAAATATGAAGTAAAACTGAGCAAAGGTACTCTGCACCATCAGGCCCAGAACTCTCATGCAAAGCGGAGAGTCAGATGGCTTTTAGACTAAAGTCAGTTCCAGCAATGATATCTGAAGCTTCAGGATCCACTCAAAAACTGTAACATCTGGACATTCAAATTAGAAATAAAATCTGCTTGAGAGGGAGTGGTTGTGGTAAAAACCTCAGCTGTGTTATCCAGCCACATTGGCTGGCGCAAAATAGAACTCAAAGGATGGGATAGATTTTAGTACGAGAGGTTATCCTGGGCTGGTCTATAAGTTCTTTGTTTTCCAAATGTTCAATCTTCCTGTAGGCTGGCTGACTCTTAATGGACAAGAAAGAAAAACCTTTGACATGTTTTAACTAATTTATGGGTGTGTAAATGTATTTTTGCAGTCATGATCATGCATAATGTATTACAAAATATAAAAATGGTAACCCCCACGAGCCAAAGTGAACTGAGCCCTGTGTCCGGTCCTGATTTTTCTGGCAGTGCACGGTCCCGGTGTTCGAACACCGGGGACATGCACTGCCGACGGGCTTCTCAGTGAGGGGTCGGGTCCTGTGACTCACCTCCCCTCTGGCCGCGTCCATAGTAACAGGCAGCGGGAGGGGAGGTGAGTCATAGGAGGCCCGCCCCCTGCATTGCTCACATCGAAACTCCCTGGCTGCGGTCCCTTTGCTGGGTAAGTCCGAGCGCCGGGGGGGCGGGGGGTGGTTTGGAGGGGGATAGTAGTTGTGTACTGCTATTTCATGTAATCAGACAAGTGGATTATAATGGGGAATATTGCACTGTAATGTTCCCTATTATAATCTATTTCTCTGATTAAATGATTACAGGTAGGCATGTGATCTATCAAAGTTTGAGACTACGTTAGAATGTGTGACCAGTGACGTGATCACACATTTTAACGTAATCTCGCCCAGTTTTTCGGCAGTGGAATAGGAGAAAAATTCCAACGCTTTCTCCGCTGTTCCAGGGCAGTTCTGCATCGCAAATCGCATGTGCAGGAGAACCGATCTGCCCTGAAACAGCTGATCGGTCCTGAAATGTCACTTCTATCCGACTTTGTGAGTGCGCTGGAATGTAAGATTGCAGTTGGAGAGAAGTGACATTTCAGGACCGATCAGCTGTTTTAGGGCAGATCGGTTCTCTTGCACATGCGATTTGCGATGCCAATCTGCCCTGGAACAGCTGGGAAAGCACTGGAATGCTTCACCTATTGGCGGTCACACATTCCAATGCCGAAAAACTGGGCGGGATTACATTAAAATGTGTGACCATGTCACCGGTCACACATTCTAACTTAGTCACAACCTTTGATAGAACACCGCCATCAGGGGGATATGGGCGGTACCCATGTGAGGGGTCTGGGGGGCCTCATGGGTAGGGTCATGGGTATCAACTGTACCGGGGCGGCATGGCAGAGGTGACAGGGGAGGGGTGGAGAAGGCTGGGCCCCAGCAGCAGGTAAGAAGAGTTGGGAGGAGGTACAGGGAAAGGGATCCCGACGACCAGACCAGACCAGACCACCTGGGACCCTGTAGAGACCACCATAGAGAGTCTCAGGTGGGCTATGCAGGATTCATGGTGTGCTCTGCATGGTCTCAGGTAAGTCCAGCATGCTACTGCAACATTAGAGACCGCTGGGGGGGGGCAGGGGCCAGTGTGATCCGCGCCCCCCCCCCCCCCCCCCCCGTCTTGGGAGGGGGGGCCCAAGATAAAATCTTGCACCAGGGCCCTTTGGTTATTAGGTCCGCCACTGCGCACACACACACACATAACTTCTGGTAATTTTTTTAATGTATTTTCCTATTATGTTTTAAAAAATGTCAAGAACCAGTAAAATACTCAAACAAACCCCAAGCAAAACAGTTTACTGTCTCTTTAAATGTTTCAAGGTACTATTTTGATACTTTTTGCACACCTGTTGCCTAAAACATCCCAAGTAACAACAAACTACACACAGTGAGAACCAGTAGAACACTCAGTGGGGGGAGGGAGGGGGGGGGGCATTCCATTCTGTTTGGGTGACGACAGCTTTCCTAGAAGCCTTCCGCAAAATGGTCCATTTTAAAATTCACATTTGTAAAACTCAAATTCCAACAATGCAAATTCAGGTTGATTTTGAGTTTGGCCAGAATTGAATCTCAACGTTAAGCTCCTTCCCCTCTGCTATCAAATATGCCCACATTGCCCTAATTCCTGCAGCCAGATTTTAGCGACATTCTAAAAGTCTGATTAGGAGGAGCAGAAATATCAGAAGTCCTATAGACTGTACCTTGTAACTTTCTCTCTCTGCTACCCGCATCACTAATCATACTCAATCTTCCAAGGCAGTTTTTACCTATTTGGTGGCTTTGAGAATCATTTTTGGTATCATCAAAATGTAGCCAAAAGGGACTAAAGTAGGCTAGTGCATTCCAGCTATATCTGGGAGAGAGTTATCAGTACAATGTCCCTGTATGCATTTCAATGTTTTTTTTTAAACTTTTGACTTGAGATTCCCTTTCAGCTTACTAGTATCAGCTAACATATTCTGTATATCTGAATGCTTCAGATCACTGCACTTTGCACATTATTGGGACTCTGGATCTCACTGCTTCTCTCCATCTCTTTTTTTCAAATTCTATAAACACAGTCTTGTGGATAATAGAATAATTAAATCATCTGTTTTTCCCAAAAGACACTCAGCCCACACGTCAAGCTCAAATTAAATATAAAATTTAAAGTAGTAGTAAAATCTCAAACATTTTTTCAATAATGAATCCAGATGAAACAAATATGCATTGCCCAGATAATTTCTTTACATGTTTCTAAGCATTTACAGTCATCATGTTTCCAAGCAGCTGGCTCCAACTTTCTCCACTCAGCTTCCCTGAACTTCCTGTCCAGTATAAGATCACAAGGGGCAGCACAATTTTCTGCAGCTGTCCATCTACTAGCTTGGAAAGGGGAAGGAGGAGGAGTGGAGAGCAGGAAGGTGAAGAGTGGCTGGGGATGCTGTGCCTGTGTGTTTGTGGAGACTCAAACAGCTTACTAGCACACACCACGGTGACTCTGTAGGACCCTGCAAGGAAAGGAGTCACCCTAAAACAGGATATCAGGGCCACTGCTCAGGAGACCAGCTGATTCTGCAGGAAACTAAAACTTTGAAACATCAAGGAGCACATTCCCTTTTAAACTATATAATCTTATGAAATATCTTTAAAAAAAAAAAACTTTTGACTTTAAATCTGTAAAAAAGTCAAGGCAACTGGACTTGGTGTATTTTTCTTGAAGACGTTTCACTGGTCATCCAACCAGCTTTCTTTGAGACAACAAGTCCAGTTGCCTTGACTTATTTTTTACAGATATACCATGACCTGGATGAATGAGAACCTTCACAAAGACTTTTGACTTTAATATCACTTTAACATTTATTTTGTTCTTATTTTTATTTTTTTTTAAGTTAACTTTTTTCTTTGCAGCAATACATAAATCACTCATGCTATTGCTTATGTCGTATTCTGCCTTTGTCTACACTGGAACAGGACAAGGGTAATTCATATAGTATGCCATTTGCCACTTTTACTCTTTTTTCTATTACATATTATCCTCCATAGCTCTTTTCTGGCATCTCATTACCTACCAAGCCCCATAGCAAAACAATTCAGGGCTTCCAGTCTCTCTAATCTTCATCTAAAAAGCAATTCCACTAGTGATATCTAATATGTACTTACAGAGCTTCCCTGATATACTGTACTATCTATACATTTTATCCCAATGTACTTGCCAAATTCTGTTGCTAACTGCATAAATCACTGGATGGCCACACAGCTCTGGGCCCCGATGCTTTAGGGCCCCATAGCAGTTGCATGGTTTGCTATTTGTATAGTTATGCCCTTGGGTAGAGTGGAGAAGAGTTAGAACCTTTCTCAGGCTGTTATTGCTGGCCGCGTCTTTTTGGTGAGATATCCCTTCACTTGTCTCTGGGACAAGAAGTGAGCAGAATCTTTTCTATTGAAGGCACAAAAACAGAACTTGTTTATGGCAGAGATGTGTAGGGTTTATATTTCTGTCAAGATTCTCTTGCTACTGTATCTGTGTTACCATTGGGGAGGTTGCCCTTAGTTTTGTGGTAATTGGAAAGTGTGAAGTCTCTGCAACCGGGACACAGACATCAACAGAAACCTGACAGATGTTCTAAAGCTGCCCATACACCTGCCGATTATCGTACGATAATCGTGGGTGATACTGCGATCGTACGATAATCGGCAGGTGTATGGGCAGCCTGCGACCTCTTCTACTGTAAGCTCGCACGACATTCGTCTTCCGAGCATGCTTGAAAAGTTTGATCACACTGACCTCTACACTCTACCTGACCTGGTCAGACATAGGGATGGGCTCGATGTTCGAGTGGAGCATGAGTTAGACGGGAACATCGGCAGGTCGTGTGTTCGGCAAAGTGTCAGATGCCATACAACTGTAAACAGTTGGGGGCGGAGCTAGCTGTCACCGCTAGCGCCGTCCAAATGTTTATTTGTTGCTGGTGTCAAAATGCCATTCTGCGGCGGGAGTTTGTTGTGAGTGGACGGGACAGCGGGCATCGTTTTTTCTTTTTGTTATTATTTCTATTTATTTTTTATTGTTTTTTTTTATTTCATCGTCGTGGACAACGCTGGACGCCATAATTGACCCTGGATTACGTTGATGGATCAATTATTTTTTTTTACCCATTAGTATAAGCCCCCTGCCCGCACCCCCATAACCAACTCCCCAGGGCCTGTGGTGAAGAGGCCATTGTCCCCATCGACACGCGGACAAGGTGCTTTTCCAGGGGCGACCCTGGAAAAGCACCCTCCCAGTGCCGAGGGCATGTGGCCTGGTATGGGAGGGGGGCACTCGCTCGTTCCCCCCCTTTCCTGCCCTGCCAGGCCTGTGCTCAGATCAAGGGTCTGGTATGAAATTTTA
The DNA here is from genome assembly GCF_000935625.1 of Nanorana parkeri. NCBI lineage: Eukaryota > Metazoa > Chordata > Amphibia > Anura > Dicroglossidae > Nanorana > Nanorana parkeri. The sequence goes on from NW_017307326.1 coordinate 186,796, forward strand.
GGGGGGACCCCACGTTTCCCCCCCCCCCATTTTTCGGGCTGGGGTTCCTCCTTAAAATTCCTACCAGACCTTAAGGACTTCATATGACTTTGAGGGGGAACCCCACGCACTTTTCTTTTTGTTTTTTTTACATGGGGTTCCTCCTAAAATTCCTACCAGACCTTAAGGGTCTGGTATGACGTTTAGGGGTAACCCCACGCTTTTTTTTAAAATGGGGTCCCTCCTAACATTCCTACCAGACTTAAAGGGTCCAGTATTGTTTGGAAGTGGAACCGCACGCTTTTTTTTCTTCTTTTTAAATGTCATTTTTTTCTTTAGAAATGTCAGTTTTGCTGCAGCAGGTTCTATACATTGTACAGATGCGCCACTTTACAGGCAGGTTAGGAGGCAAGTTTGGTATACCCATGCCCGCCCACATTCCAGCACTGGAGGGAAGAGGACTTAACTGCCAGCTTAGCAGAACTAGACCCACCAATTAAATGGTCCCGCAAAACAGTTACTTCCAAGGCATGCCAACTGTCAAGGTTGCCAGTGTCCTGATTTCAGCTCTCAACCAAACTTTGAAGCCCTTAAATGGCTGATATCATAGCTGATCACCTGTGCAACACCATGACAACTGCAATCCAAATAGAGGCTAACATGGCACCTTCCTTGGCTGTGGACAATGAGAAGTTGAAGTTCCGGTTTAAGGTGAACTCCAACCAACAATAACAAGATAAAAATTAATAGCCCATTAAAAGATAAAATAATCAAACCAGCTTTTAATGCAATCTTCATCTTCAACCCAGAGATTTCCGACCAATCAGCTTCTCTGTCTCATTTCCAGATCTTACCTAGGCAAACTAAAGAGAGATGCTGATTGGTTGTATGGGCAACTGCTCCAGATTCCAGATTAGGAGGGGTGTGGTTGTTACTATGCCATGCCAGCAGAGTAACAACCACACTGTTGGGGGGAGTTTTTATAAATTCCCCCCTATGTGTCCCCAAAAAATGGTAGAAAATGAATTTCAGTACAGCGTTGCATGACTGAATAAATAAGTCAGTCAAAGTACTGCAGCTTTGCAAAATGGTATGCTTTTATCTATAGACCTTCAGAAAGCATTTGATTCAGTCTCCTGGGAATTTCTGTTGCAACTGTTAAAGAATTGGGGGTTTGGACCCTATTTCCTTCAGAAAGTACAAGTACTGTACTCCACCCCCTCAGCTCAGATTCGGCTACAGGGCTATCTCTCAGAATCTATTGCTATACGTAGAGGGACGAGGCAAGGTTGTCCCCTTTCGCCTCTGCTATTTGCACTGGCGATCGAACCAGTAGCTATAATGATCCGACGCAGTCCAGATATAAGGGGAATCAAGTGTCAGACAAAGGAGCATAAATGTGCTCTCTTTGCTGACGATATGCTACTTTTCGTGACTTCCCCCCTGGTCTCCCTACCCAATTTGATGGCCTTGTTGGACAAATCCTCTAAGATCTCGGGACTCCAAGTCAACGTTTCTAAATCCGTGGCACTTAATATCAATCTCCACTTAGACCTATGGGAGGCTCTTAAGCGCTCTTTTCCATACCAATGGCGTTTGGATTATCTCCAATACCTTGGTGTTAAGCTTACCCCTTCATATGCCCAACTTTATACAGCCAAGTATCCCCCGTTATATAAAGCACTCAGGGAGGACATGAGGAGATGGTCCACATATAATTTATCTTGGTTGGGACGGATCCACTCAATTAAAATGACCCTCACCCCTAAAATGTTGTACTATTTTAGGACTCTACCCATACGAATTCAATGGGTAGAAGTTACTAAATTACAGTCTGATATTGGTAAATTCATATGGGGTGATAAAAACCCCAGAATCTCTCGTATCATTCTTTTCAAACCAAGACATCAGGGGGGACTAGCGGTCCCGAACTTACTTAGTTATTACAGGGCAGCACAGCTGTCCCAACTGCTGTCCTTACAATACGTGACAGCCTACCCCGATTGGGCTAATATAGAGACCAGTGCGCTTAGGAGTACCTCTGTGGAAGCATTAAAATGGATGGCTCCTAGGTTAAGGCCGAACAATATTTCACCTACTTTATCACATTCTTTGGCCCTATGGGATAGGTTTCGGGCTAAGGAGACAAATCCTCCAGGCGGCCTGTCTGTTTCCTCAGGATAAGTTATGGTGTGTTTTTCTAGGAACCCACGAGTCCATAAATTAGCAATATTGTGCCTTATTGTTTTATCTTTTTTTTATGTTCATATATTCTCTTATTTTTATTTTTTTTGTGTGTTTTTTTTGTGTTTTTTTTTTTTTAATTGGTTCTTTTAATTTTTTACTGAAACTGTGTTTTCAGTTGCTTCCCTTCTTGTTGGGAGCCTTGTACGACCCATTCAGAGGGATCCAATACCCACAGATTGGGTGACTAACAGTGGTTCTTACAATGGCAAGAGAGAAAATTGAATTTATTCGACCCCCCATTCTATAGCAGGTATGATGAGGATTTAGAATCATGTTGCGGGGGGCTTTGGTATTATATTAACACATTAGACAGAGGTAAACATTCTTTAGCCCTGTTGCCGTTGAAGGACCATTGATTGTGATATAATGCTTGTTTAGGATACATATATTATATGTTTATATAAGGATATTGCGGTCTGTGAGTGGAACTGTATAAGTACTGAAAACCAATAAAAACGTTGAAAACAAAGTACTGCAGCGCCGAATACTGAAAAATGGCCTGGACAGGAAGGGGCTGTAAACATCCCGGTCATCAAGTTGTTAAACATCCTCCTTGATGTGTACTATACAGTATATCAGCTGTAATGCAAACTCCTGCCGATTTAGAGTTATGGTGTCAAACTTCTTCAGGCAGGTCTACACCAACATAAAGATATACTATATATTTCTCATAATATGCAAACTTTATAGGACAGAAAAAAAATGTTATTTAGAAATATGACTGTGTGCAATATCTGCAGTTATGTCAATAAACAAGCTATGCGGTATGGATCCATCTTCACACTGATAACATTTATGAATAACAGCAGAATTTATTTTTTTTGTTCCTTAGATTTAAATACATCACATTTTTATAATACTTCTCAACCTTTTTTTTTATTTTATTTTTACAAATAAAGGAAATTGTGTTGGTGAGGTAGTGACATCAGCAGTTGATGTTTAAAGTAGGAATGAATGAACAGACCTTCAACATTTACTGTGATCTCTAGGTGACCAAAACTGATGTTTATCCATCTGTTTTTACTTTTAGGGCTAGCCACACATTTTCTTAACATACTGTACTAGTGGATGATGTCACAACCAACTCATGACCACCTTGTAAAACATTCTAAAAAAATTAAACAAACTATATGCCTCAGACATGTAATTTAATGAAAAATAGTCTAAGAAAATTTGGTGAAGTTTACTAGACAAGCTAAAATAGAAACATGATGACATCACAGAATGTACATGTTAAAGAAGAACTCTGTGAGGTTCTATATTTGTTCAAATGGTTAGATAACTTGGCCTCATTGTGTGGCTAAAGGTTAACATTTAACCAAAGAAAAAAAAAATGTTTATAGCAACCAAACAGCTTTCAACTACCATTTTCTTACTCAATAAATAAATCTAGGAAGCTGATGTTCACCGTTGCATCAACTTGAGTACCAGCTGATTTGCTGTGAACGACACCAAGTTGTTGAAGTTTTGCAAACACAGAGCATATATTTGCATTGTATTTGAGATGGATCAAGTACAATGACTTGGTTAAATATGACAATCATCACTTTCTAGTAACAAATGCTGATTAGGGTGAGTTTTTATTATCCTGAAATGTCACCAATTTTGGGGCATTGCCGTCAAAAGGAAAGGCAAAAAGTTTTTTTAAAGAGAACTAAAGCCAAACCTTTTTTTTGTCTTTAGTTCTCTTTTGGGTCATAGGAGTTAATTTACTAATATACTTCAGTGAGCCAAACTCAGCATATAGCGGGCCTGCTATATGCTGACAGTGTGCAGAGCCGCGCTGCAGCTGGGAAGTAACCTGACAATATTGTCAGGATCCACCCTGGTGCCTGACTGACAGCTGGCTCTGTCTCTCTAGTGCCCGAGCCAGCAGTGTCTGCCCCCTACCCTGTCTGTCCCTTCAATGAACGCTGGAGAAACAGAGAGGGGAGGGGGAATCCCCGCAGGGAGCAGTGACTAACAGATCAGTGGTTTGTGATCAGTTCTTGAGCTATAGAACCAGCATGTGACACCTGTAATGTCATACACCTGCTGAAACTATTGTGAAGAGTAAATTTTACTCTTCCAAAATGTCTCCTTTAAGGGTGCAATCAGCTTTAAATGGCTCCTGAGAGTTGTTTAGAAAGAGTGAACAGCTCTACCCTCTTGTCTCCAATCGTGCTGCTTGAACCTCAGTGCCCGGTAAAGCTTCTGCCGGAGCCTTCACTGAGCAATAGGTAAAAAAACGGGATTCGAAAGGGGATTCGTCCACCCAGTACTTTTTTCGCAAAAAGGCATAACAGCAGCAAACAAACAAATGCTTACATGTTTCAGCCCCCAACTAGCCAAATAGCTATGACTAAGGCCCAGTTTGGGGGCTGAAACATGTAAGCATTTGTTTGTTTGTTTGTTGCGGTTATGCCTTTTTGCAAATAAAGTACTGGATGGACGGATCCCCTTGGGAATGCTGGCTTTTTACCCATTGCTCCTGAGGGTTGCTGGGTTTAGGTTCTCTTTTCTCCTCTTTTCAGACATGCTGGCCACTTGCCTGCAGACAGCCCACCAGGACTCCTGACTAACACAATTATGGTGTTTTCTGTAGCACCTTGTTTGTGTTTATATGGGTTATGGCACTGGTGCATCATTATGTGCAGACGGGTGTTGTTATTGGACGCAACCTGTAAGTATCAGGGTCCTTAGATGTAGATTTTCTAATTCAAGGAGTAGCTAACATACAATATATTATATGTTAGGGAAATAGCCAACTTGAATTTTTGGATGATATTTATATATATCACTTTTTTGGGGTGTATTTATGTTTGTCATTCATTACAGATGTACTTTCATGATTTGTGAATAATAGGAACCCAACACAGTACGAATACACATCATAGTCCTGTGGAAGCAGATCTTTTTCATGAAATTTGTGGACCTTTACTGGGTTGAATATAACCATCTGGAAAAATCGAAAAAGCACTGAAGCTTTACTAATATCAAAATATATGATAGCCCTTGTATGCACTTTGATATGCTTAAATAGTTGTAATGTGTAAGAGTGGGCTTTCGATATGCTTTTAGGACACATTGGTTTATAAATAATATTTTTTTATCATATATACTTTTTAAGTATACTGTATGCATTTTGTGTAATACATGTTGTAATCGCTGAACACAAAGTCCCATTTTACTTTGGTTGGATATATATTCCTTGTGCAGATGTCAGCACAGAGCCTACTTGGTCTCCAACCTTCTTCAGAATATAACCTAATGTTGTTGGGCAGAAACTGAAAGAGGCATGCTGTGGCTGAGGAGAAGATGACGTTTTACTCACCTGCCATTGTTTTCCTGACTGTGACAGGAAGACCACATACCAATAGCCAGACTTCAAAGACTGTATATTCTTCTGTCGGCTGTTGTCTTTAGTTATATTATAAGTGTGGTTTAATTTAACCCTAATAAAATACTGTGGTAATTAAAAGGAATTTTGTTGTCTGTGTTTATTATTTAATAATTTTCATTATGATAATTGTTACATAGTGGGGGAAGAGTGGCCTGTGCAGCCCCATGCCCGATGGCTGATAAAGACATCCAAAGACATTTTCATATAGAGAATTGATTATATCAAAATTTCTCTTTACATGTGCCTGCTCTTAGTTCAGAGTTCCTAGCTCACACTATAATGCTAGATTCGGGGGGACTGAAATTCAGATTTATATGCAGAAGTCAGCACTTTTAATGTTCAGTAAAGAGTAAGCTGTGCTTTGTCACAAATTTGGCCTTAGAGTCCAAATTCATAGTGTATATATTCAGGAACTCAAAAAATAAACAGGACTTAGAATACAGGGAAAGAATGTTTTGGTTTTTAATAAAGTGTGAACCTGGAAAGAAATAAAAGGATTCATGCTTTTGAATGGGTTCTCTTGAAAAGACTGCCACCTAGCAGATGTATAAGGTTATGCAGTAACCTGGGATTTTCAAGTGAGAACTAATGTACTGACAGGTGTGAAATGTGCAGGGCTAGAACATTTTTGTAAATGTTCAATGAACCCTCCTTAAAAAACTGAAACATAAGTCTAGGCATGCATGTGTGTTACAGTATACTTATCCATTTCTGAGATTTCCCTCGGAAAGTACACAAAGTCAACTTCCTACTGGTATCCTAAAGTTCCGGGAATGCCTCCTCCTTTATTCAAATGAGTAGTCTAGCTATTTAATATCCAGGCCATATGCTATATGGTATTTTGTTTATATTTTATTGTGCATTGGTGCATGGCTCACATGCCTTTCTTTTACAGTAGTTAGCCTATTAGCCCTTAAAATGTGCAGCCTTTGATGAGAAGCGCCCCCTCCATCCATAGATGTTAATGGGATCCCCTCTAAATCCAGGTTTGATGAATTGCAAGATTCACGTAACCATTGGGGAATTCACCCTTCAATATTCTGTTGCTAGCACAGAAGCAGAAATTTAGTAATAGGAGCCAATGAGGAAGTAATGCCATAGGAGAAGGTAGAAAGGTCTCCTAAAGATCCTCTCAGCAATGACAGGATCAGTAGTGTGCAAAACAAATGGCAAATGTACTCATCAATTTATAACCAGCTTTAAAGCAAGGTGCACATGGAAGGGCTTTACACAGAATAAAAGCAAACATTTCCCAGCACACTTTTCAAAGAATTGCATTGTCTAACTCTTAGGGTTAAAAACAGAGAATTTAGTTGCACTTTTGCAAAATACATGGAAACCACACTGCCTCATCAAGGCTTCTCTGTGTAGTGTGTTCCTAACTCTAATCTACGAGAACCTCCATCTTGCAGCATATATAGCAAAGGATGAATTTGGTGAAGGTTCGCAAGGAGGCAGCCCACTCCACCTTAAAAGCACAAGGACAGACTCGCTGGTAGATTTGTTCAATCTGCACACAGACTTCCAATTCAGGGTTCTTGATTGCCTTACTTCCGAAATTGCATGATGTTCTGCAAATTAGAGAAATGTACATGAAAGAGAATAAAAAAGTAATGAATCATCAATTCCCAGGATTACATAATTCCTACTGAAGTACTCATGCACGTACGCAAATAGCCCCACACTCCAAATTGTTCAGATGCATTTATATGTAAATCTAATTGTGTATATATAAAAAAAACCTAGGCAAGCATTGGTACATTGGTTGAACGTGTTGGAAAATCCATAGGCTTTGGTCATTGTTCTAAGAAGAGATAAGCAAATTATGTCACATCTTAAACAAGAGTAGCGGCCTTGCCCTAAGTTGGGTGACTCCTTAAATTTAGTTCTGTCTGATTGTATCCAATTTTACTTATTTGATAGCCTGTGCTCATTTGGTTTCCCCTAAGGTATCATTTGTTTGTATCTGACCGCTGCTGGGTGTGTGACCTTGCCACAGAACGGTTCATCCAATAATGGAGTGTTGTAAATATATGTCTCCCTAGCCAAACAATTTTTACTTTCAGGGCTAGCCACACATTTTCTTAACATACTGTACTTGTGGATGTCACAACCGACTCATGACCACCTTGTAAAACATTCGAAAAGAGGAACTTCATCTGCCCAAGGTACCAGAGAAGCCAGGATTGGGCTTGGGCCTTGCAGGAAGTTTGATGTCTGACCTAGGGAATTCTGTGTTAGGTCTGCTGACGAGCAAAAGTTCTTCAATATACAGTGTTACTGCAATCAGTTTAAAGGCCCTTTGCATTGTGAAGCTGGGAAATGGTCAGTGGTTTTGGAGTTCTGTTTGTAGCCCTTTACCCTCTCTCCCACTGATGGAACGGGATGGAATAAAGCCTTTAAAACTTCTTAAAGTGACTGGTGCCCAACTTTACATTCACATCCCACAACTGGCTAAGAACTCATCCCTGAGGTAAAAATGTCACGGGGAGTTCACGGGGTGCTACATATAAACTAAACTTTTGTTGAGCACAGTTTTAAATATTGTAGATTCTTAACTCTGGTCTGCTCTGTAGATACGTAGACAGGCTATCCCACTAATGTCTTCAGATTAAAGAAAACGGGAGCATCATAAGTATGTGTGTATGGGGGAGGGGGTCCATGTGCTCAATCACATGATCAGCCCTGGTGTTGTAATGGGAAAAAATGCTGGTAAAAGCACAGCCCATTTACATTTCTCCCTGCCAAGAGGAATAGTCCACTGCCCCAATTCACAGTCATAATAATTACATTGCATGCTACCAAAAGGAGCAGTCCACTGCCCCTACCTCACAGTCGTAATGATACTCACAGTTTAGCTCTAAATATGAATTTGGATTGTGGGAATACAGCACAGCCCCAGGGGAAACCCACATTAACACAAGTAGAACATACTAGCTCAATTTAGCCAGTGGACCTCATGGGCAATTTACCCCAGAATCCGGTGTTATCAAACATGCTGCATGTGCTGCCACAGCTTCTGTTATTTCTGTAACACTGTATATGCGTAACAGCGCATTGCTTATCATTATGTTATGGAATGTTCCAAACAACTAGTGATAAATTAGCATTACTGCAGCTTAATCTCTATATACTTTGGAATCTGCCATTCACTCCCTGCTGTTTGTGTATATTGGTCTAATCTTCTACTAGATTCTTCCAGCTTTTCTTCTCTACTTCCTTTTTGTCTGCACCCTCAGTGAGGTAAGGGGGTCTATGCATGCTGTACAAGGCTTCCGATAGAAATGTATTTTCCACCTCTAAGAATAACAAGGAATCACATCCTACTGTGAAGGCTAAATACACTCTAATGGATTATCCTCTGAGTATTCTCAGTGAGTTGGACCCTGCCTGTGGATACCATCAGCTCAGTAGGTTGTCATACTAGTCGTACAGACGAGTCTGAGGAAGGTTTGTGCAAATACATAAATCGGTGGTGGAGACTTGTATATAAAGTGCCACAACAAGTATAGTAAGATAACAGAACCTGTGGCCCTCACTTTACTCTTGTCTAAATATTTTCACGTTTGTTATGCAGAAAGGAGACACAGCCAGAGAACCATGAGGATGCATATACTATTGTGATGCACCGACACCTGCTGTACTATATGGCTGCATAGCATCATAGAGATCATTCAGACTAGATTCTGCCATTCTTAAAGTTCTGTGCAACTGCCCCGCCTCCACCCTGCTCTCAGGAGTTCTACTAATCCCTGCCACACCATCAGCTCATCAATCTTCCTTCCCCTACCCCCCTAGTCTCTCCAGCTTGCAGAGCGGGGACTTCAATTTAAAACTGGCTTATATCAATGGAATATAAACACAGATTTCAGGTAACTACATGAGCTACATTTTTAAAAAATGAATGCCTTTTAAAGGAATTGGAAAGTGAAATTCATTATATTTTCATACATTTGCCTGAAGAAATTATAAACATATTCTGACTTCTGAGCATGACGATCGACACTAGAAATCCATTTAGTACAAATATTTGCATCTCATTGTTTTGTCTTCTGCAGAAGTGAAAAACATTTTTGTAACTAACCGACTGACGTCATACTGAAAAGGTCAATTAATAAACCACAAACATAAAAAAGAAATACCGCTAAGAAATGTACACAGATACTATAAATTGGATTATTGTTTCTGTAGGAGCTACGAATGGATAACATGAATACTACGAGAAAAGAAAACATTAGTTCCCCTCTTAAAAATATAAAAACTTTGTTTTTAAAAGCCTTAAGATATTCCACTGCAAGGTGTTACCTGTGAAGCTTGTGGGTTATTGGTTCATACGTCATGTTAACTGCTGGCTTGCAATGGTAACGCAATAAAGTCACGCAGGGTGAGGTAACTGCTAGGGAGAAGCTGGGTGGAGTAGTATGTTCTGAATGTATCTGGGATATCAGCATATTGCTGGCCCTAATTTATCCCAAGAGGAACATTACTTTGCATTCTTCAGTGTGAAAGAAATATTATTTTTTCAGGATTACATGTATTTTATCAGTTTAGTTTGCAAACGTTAAAATAGGTATACCCAAACAACACATTAACTAATCAGACTCCTTCTCAAGCAGTAGTATTTTATTATTAACAGGAAACCCCAAATGTTAAGGGACTGTAGTGCCCTTGCTGCTAGCATTGGGTCATTAACCCATTAAGTTGTAGCCAAAAAGAAGTCTCAAGAGCTGCAATCTCTATCTTCTATTATATAAGAACGCCTATCTCTACCCTTTCTACACTTTCTATTTTAACCACTGTAGTGAAAGCTGAAAGACAATGATCTTGCCTACATAAGGACTACTGCACTGAGCACATGACAGTAGTAATCACTGACTCTGGCATACAAGCTCACTGACAGGCATATTAACTCACTGACATACACCAATCAATCAGCCAAAACATAATGACTGCCTGCCTCATATTGTGTAGGTCCCACTTTTGCACCAAAACAGCCCTGACCTGTCAAGGCATGGACTCCACTAGACCGCTGAAGGTATGCTGTGATATCTGGCACCAAGACCTCGGTAGTAACTACTTTAAGTCGTCTAAGTTATGAGGTGGGGCCTCCATAGATCGGACTTGTTTTTCCAGCACATCCCACAGATGCTCAATTGGATTGAGATCTGGAAAATTTGGAGGCCAAGTCAGCACTTTGAACTCTTTGTTGCGTTCCTCAAACCATTCTTGAACCTTTTTTTACAGTGTAGCGCGGCACATTATCCTACTGAAAGAGACTACTGCCAAGACGTACCATTTCCATTAAGGGGTGTACTTCGTCAGCAGCAATGTTTAGTTAGTTGTTGTCAAAGTCACATCCTCATGAATAGCAGGAGCCAAGGTTTCAAGGCAAAACATTGCCCAAAGCATCACACTATCTCTGTTGGCTGGCCTTCTTACCATAGTGCATCATGGTGCCATCTCTTCCCCAGACAAATGACACATGTGCACCTGGCCATCCAAATATATAAAAAAAAAAATGTTTTATTAATCAGACCAGGTCACCTTCTTCCATTGCTCTGTGGTCCAGTTCTAATGCTCAAGTGGCCATCAGTCCTCTAATACTCCTTCTCTTTCCTTTCCCCCTCCCCGGGTGAGTCTGGATTTATCCTGGAGTTCGTGTTCCAGTTCCAGGACTCGGCCAAGAGATAACACACACACATGCAGCCTATATTCTTACACTCCTGTTACTATGTTGGCATGTCTCGTAATGTCCTGCATTTGGTTCATAGCCACCCCCTCATTTTAGATTTTTCAGCGAATAAGAGGCAGTCCCCAATACACACCTACAGGGCGTTATTAAGATATAGAGTTTTTAGAAAGTTTCGTTTGGTATGAGTTTTACAACAATACAATTTTTGCATATGCATTATGTGCGTATGTTTTTTATACACATATATATTTATGTTCATTTGTACGTGTGTGCACACACATATATATGTATATATACATGTATGTGTGTGTGTGTGTGTGTGTGTATATATATGTGTGTGTATATATATCTTTTAGTTTATTTTAATATTTTTTATTTTGCATTTGGTTTTTATGGGTGCATGCACTTATGGAGGTATGCATGTATTTTTACATCCATACGTGTTCATGTGATCACACACATGGACTTGTTTTTAGACTTCACCCACCCAGGAGCAGTCCACCACTGTACCTATTAGTTCCTAATTCTTTTAACACCAAAAGTGCCCATTGTAGGCACTTTTAACGGTGGACCTGGGTCAGCATGGGCACCCTGACCAGTCTGTGGCTATGCAGCCCTTTACACAACAAACTGCAATGCGCTGTGTGTTCAGACACCTCTCAATTGGAACCAGCATTCACTTTTTTCAGCAATCTGAGCTACAGTAGCTCTTCTATTGGATTTGACTACCTGCCAGCCTTTGCTCCCCATGTGCATCAGTGAGCCTCGGCCAACCATGACCCTGTCACCGGTTTACCAGTTCTCTTTCCTTGGACTGCTTTTGGTAGGTCCTGACCACTGCACACCAGGCACATCGCACAAGAGCTGCAGTTTTGGAGTTGCTCTGACCCAGTCGTCTAGCCATCAGAATTTGGCCCTTGTCAAAGTTGCTCAAATCCTTAAGTTTGCCCATTTTTCTGCTTTCAACACATCAACTTCAGGGACTAAATGTTCACTTGCTTTCTAATACGGGGTGCCAATGGAATGAGATAAACAATTTTATTTGCTTCAATTCTCAGTGGTCATGTTTTGGCTGATCGGTATATAAGCTCACTGACTCTGGTATATAGACTCAATGACTCTGGTATATAAGCTCTCTGACTCTGGTATATAGACTCAATGACTCTGGTATAGAAGCTCTCTGACTCTGCTATATAAGCTCTCTGACTCTGCTATATAAGCTCTCTGACTCTGGTATATAAGCTCTCTGACTCTGGTATATAAGCTCTCTGACTCTGGTATATAAGCTCTCTGACTCTGGTATATAAGCTCTCTGACTCTGGTATATAAGCTCTCTGACTCTGGTATATAAGCTCTCCTACTCTGGTATATGGGCTTACTGACTCTGACATATAAACTCACTATGAGCTCAATGACTCCGGCATATGGCTCAGTGACTCTGGCATATAAACTCACTTACTCTAATTTATGAATTTACAGATTTAGGCATATGAGCTCACTAATTCTGGAAAAGAGTTCAATGACTCCAGCATACGGGTTCAGTGACTCTAGCATATAAACTCACTGATTCTGGCATATAAGCTCACTGATTCTGGAAAAGAGTTCAATGACTCCAGCATACGTGTTCAGTGACTCTAGCATATAAACTCACTGACTCTGGCATATAAGCTCACTGATTCTGGAATAGAGTTCAATGACTCCAGCATACGCGTTCAGTGACTCTAGCATATAAACTCACTGACTCTGGCATATGAGCTCACTGATTCTAACATATGACTTTACTGACTTTAGCATACAAACGTACTGACTCTAACATAAAAAAATCACTGTCTCTGGCATATTAATTCAGTAACTTTGATATATGTATGCAATGAATCTAGTGTATGAGCTCACTGGCTCTAGCAAATACATTTATTGACTCTAGCATAAAATCAACTACTTTGATGCATGAGTAATACATAAGGCCAATACATGTGGTTACGTCAGCTCAGACATGTTAGTGCTTTGAGTTTGATATGTGCAGTGACCCTGCAATGTGAGAAAACTGCCCCTGGTATGTGAATGTAGTGAGCCTGGCGTGATAAAAAAATCCTTGCAATGTATATAACTGAAATGAAGGGGATTGTTTCATTTTTTCCCTCAATAAAAGTCAAAGGTCCATCAACCAGGGATAATTACAGTTATAAATTAAGTATTTTGGGTCAAGTCACATACTGGCTTCTTTTGTCTTTTGGGTCCTATTGTAGGAACATCGACATGTCATAGTTTCTTGAAGATATTTAGAGCCTCAATTCTTCAGATACAAAGAAGTTCCCACTTTAATTTTACATAGTATAAAATATCTTAAAAGGGTACATGCAGCAACATTTTTTGTTAGTTCTTGATAAAGTGGGGAAGCATTAGAACCCCTGTCAGGTTTTACTACACTATGGGGCTTACTTACCATCAAAGTGACGATGGTTTCACCAGACAGGAAGATAGGAAAAATCTGCAACAGAGACAAAGAGAACAATAAAAATCTGACAGCGGTTCTAGCTTTGCCTTGCTCTTCTAACAAACAAAGCATTATTATTTCTGTCCATTTTGCTATTGCAGATTTTCTCTCACTTTATGTCTGGTGAAACGATCGTCATTGGGAAAGTAAGTAAGTGAAGGGATATCTCTTCAACAAAGCCCTGGGTGGCATTAAAAAACCTAACTGGGGTTCTTACACCTTTATACTCTATCCAAAACTAGAATAAGAAAGGTTTGTCTTGAGATACACTTTACAGTTCCAGCAGGTAGACTGGAGCCCTTGTATAACTGCCATGGCAGGTGTCCTGAGAATACAGTAGCCGAGGTGTCATTAATCCCCAGGAGATATAAGCAACCATTAGTGATTTAACACCCAAACCAACAAACTGAACTGTTTCATTTGGACCAGCTCTTGAACATTATCTAGGTCGCTGTAACTTTCCAATGAACTGTGCAGTTTAAGTCCAAGTACCTGGGTGATTTTAGGATTAATACATGAAATGAATGAATAAAAAATTACTTCCAAAACATACACATACAGTATATAAGTGTGCACACATAAGAGTGAAAATTACTACTGTATATAATATTACAATGTAAACAAAACAAGTCTCTGAATAAACTTTTACATGTATTTTAGTACATCCAACTTTCATTAGCAGCCCATAGAATAATAGAATAATGGAAGAAGGAAATGAGGTATAAAATCACAATACAGGGAAGATAAACATTACAGAAAACTATCATGCTCAGTGATATTCTGAAATGCGTCATCGGGTTTAATTCCGCTCTTCTTTTCCTTCTTTATTCCTAACTAATTATAGCTTAATACGCAAGGAAACAGAAGTACTTTTTATATGTGGGGTTAAGCTTGCACCCTTTGGCGGCTGGCCCCAGCACAACATCAGTCTATTTGTTTAAGTAGTAAGAGAGGCAAACTGGGCAGATAAATGATACAGCAATCACCACTACAACCACAGTTCCACAGTGGCACAACCACAATACTCGTATTCATTGGACTATATTTGCTTTTCTACTTGTCATGCAGAAAAAATATTGACCGAGGCTTAGGTGAAAAAATAAAAAAAGACTTACATCTGCAGCACAAGACAGTTCTCTATAGGTATTTAAATGCAGTGATGATTTATAAGTCCTTCTGATGATCCTAGGTAAATGATTATTTTATTATTGGTAAAACATTGCTTTACACTACAGCAATTCATAAATATATCCTAAACCAAAATAAAACATATGCAGCAATTTTTATAGCTGTTAATTGAACAGTAGTATCCATTTGGAAATAAGGGTTTATAAAACTTTCTTGCTAAGTAAAAGAAAAGTACATACAAGTCAGTAAGACTGTATTGCTTGCTATATAAAAGCAGGTGTGTACCAATGGTACTGGAGTCAGATGTCTCATATATTGAACTGCAGACAACATCTCTACCACCTGCACAGTATAATACAAAATTAGAAACAAATACCAATAATCACTTGAACAAGATAGAAGGATTGCTGCAAAGCGCACCCCCTGTGGTATTGCTGCGTTAGTGCACCCCCTAAGGAGCCACCGAGAATAACTGGGTCCTCCATAGGATGTCTAAGGTTTTTGTTGGCAACCAGCTGCACCAGTAGCACTTACCACCCTCTCTGTTGTCCGATAAAAGTGAGGTCCAGACTGTAGATATGATGCTGAAGAATTTTATTGAAGAACTTCTGGGAGAGAGGTTTAGGATTAGGATCATCAAAGCTGATGTAGACTTCTTTAATTAGAAGAACACAGTAGCTGCTGCCATTCACAGACTGGGACCTTTAAGCCTGATGTGGCAATCTGTGTGTAGAGCATCCGGCTGAGCAGTACTTGAATCAGATGTCATTAGTCATCTTCATCCTTGGTATCAGTAGTAGCCCCTTGGTTCCCAGACTCAGGCCTCAGTATAAGCACATGGCTAGTCTTTAGGCTTCAGGCCTAACCAAATCAGACAGTAAATAGCAGCCTTCCCCCAGGCAGGGCCCAGAGGAAGAGAGAGCTCACATGGTCCGCCCCAAGTACTTATCTCCTCTCCTAGCATGCACCACTGACCATCAACCTCCTAGTGATTAGCTAGAGAGACATACATACTCATAACAATCCCTTGTTGGTTGCTCTGCCCTATGATCAGGGTACACCCAGCAGCAGGCAGATGCAAATGATACCAGATTGATTAAGGGAAACCAGATGAGCCTACACTATAGATCAGCATCAGACTGGATACAATCTGACAATACAATATTTAATAAGCACTCCTGCTTACATGGTGCTACACTTGTATTAGAGCCTCAAGAACACTTCTCATCTCTACTGGTGCACCCCAATCAATTTGTGCTGAATACACTGAAGACTCCCCTCTCTAGGCTGCACCTTCCTCCTAGTGATCCAGTGCCTTTTCTGGTGGCATTGTGGGTTCTCCCTATGCGTTACAGCTCTCACTTAGCTGTCTCCAGACTGCACACCTTTCCCCTAATGGTCTGGGGACCGTGCTGTGAATGGCTCAGACTGACCACCTGCATCCATTGGCTGAGAGCAGCTTCCTTTGCTGAAGCATCTGCCCCCTGTACTGCTCTTTTCCCAACTCCCAGTGCCTTTCCTCCATCCAAGAGAATGAGGCCTAAATCTGAACCTGCCCATCTGGCCAATAAGAGTCTTCCTTCATACCTCCTCCTAGCAGCCTGTCAATCAAATGGCAGGGGAGGAGGAACTAGATGCTGCAAGGCTGCAATGCCTGAACTGAGGAGCTCCCAAGTCTTAAAGTAGAACTGAAGCCAAAACTTTTTTTATTTTGGATAGAGTAAGGGAGGGTTATAACACTTGTCAGATTGTTTCGCCATCTGTGTGCCATTGGGGGAGATTTCACTTCACTTCCTGTCCAATAGCTACAATAGGAAATAAGAGGAATCCCTTCAAAGAAAGCGAAATCGCTGGTGGTCAGCAGGATCATCAGGACGAGTGTCTTCATTTGGAGATTTCCCATCTTTCCTGTTCTCATGGCAACCCAAAATTTGGGATTTTTTTTCACTTTTACTCTTCAATTTCAGTGTAATGGTCACCAGGACAAATAGAGAAGGAGAATCTCCCTAATGAGGACACAGATATGTGTTTCAATTCCTCTATTTATTTATTTATTACTAGTATTTATATAGCACTGACAATTTTACACAGTGCTTTACATAGTTTTACATAGCACATTCACATCAGTCACTGCCGTCAATGAGCTTACAGTCTAAGGTCCCTATCTCACATGCATACACATGGAAGCCAATTTAGACAGAAGCCAATTAATCTTCCAGCATGTCTTTGGCGGGTGGGAGGAAACCGGTGTACCCAGAGAAAACCCTCACGAGCACAGGGAGAACATGCAAACTCTTTGCAGATAGTGACCTGGCTGGGACTTGAACCAGGGGCTTCCAGCGCTAACCACTACGCCACTGTGCTGTACACTCTATCCACCTCTAACAAAAACGTTTTGGCTTCCATTGCAACCACTACGCCACTGTGCTGTACACTCTATCCACCTCTAACAAAAACGTTTTGGCTTCCATTGCAACCACTACGCCACTGTGCTGTACACTCTATCCACCTCTAACAAAAACGTTTTGGCTTCCATTGCATTTTAAAGGAATAGCTGAACGGACTACAATACTAATTCAAGTTACACGAAATACTGCATTACAACATACTGTATAATTGGTCCCCCATTAACTAAGAAATGCAGTGACAAAGGGGAAGTGTGGTGTCAACTGAAGACTGCACTATAGTCGTGTCTTGACGAGTAGAAGGGTAGGAGGATCCAGAAGTGGCACATGACAACTTCTTTGCCACCAAAGAAATGTGTCTGGTAGGTACTAACTGGCTAAACAGATGGGAGCATCCATGGAGGAAAGAAAAGATGGATAACGGGTGGGGTGATAAGGTACCATTGGTGGAGGCAAATACAAAAAGATTTTTTAAGGTCTCTCTATCAATTCACAATGTTTTGTCTTGGACAGCTCTTGGGTGGCTGAAGTCCATCTAATACAGCTCCATGTGATGGGGTGTCAACTATGTTGTACTGTTCCTTAATTCAGATTAGCATTGCCACTCTCATGTAGGCTATGCCTGCTTGCACTACGCTGGGTACGGGCAGGTGTGTGGCAAATGTTGTGAAAGTATCAGAGAGAAAAGGTTGGTATCTTATTGAAAGCACCTGATACCGTTTTCTGAATGGGAAAAATTATGTAAACCCAACCACTAAAATTACATATAAGCTTTAACATGGTAATGACATTTCAAAGGTTATTTTTGTCCTCATTCAGCACTACCGGTTATAAGGCAACAATGATCTGTCCCTGTCTCCCAATTGTGGTCCTATGTTGTATACCTCTCATATGTCTTCCAAAGAAGACTACAAGTGGCTGTTTCAACACTGGGGTATATACATGTACGGTAGGCAGGATATGGCTGCAAAGAAGCTAAAAGACAGCAGCAGCCCTCAGATGCAACAATGGATGAGAAAAGGTGAGGGTGAAAACAACCATTTTATTTTTTAAAAATGGCAATTGTTTATAATGCACAGTGCTTTACTAAATGCCATTCAGTTAGGGTCTACTTCAACCCTTTCATGACCAGAGTCCAAATTTAGCAGCACCAGCATTTGTTAGTTAATAGAACTCTATGGAGTACATTTCTTAGGCTGGGCACACACCCTACAACCATCGCAAGACTTTTGTCTTGCGATGGTTGTAAGGTACTTAAAAAAACGTACGATCTGCCTATCTTGTATAGGCAGATCGTACTTGCGATGATCGCAAGCCACGCCCCCTGAGGGGCCGGCTTCCGATGACCGCAATGCCGAACGGACAGTGTGCGATTGCGCACACCGGCCCGTCCGGCGTTTATCTCATGAACATGCTACACACCCGCCGAATATCATATGATGCTCGGCGGGTTTTAAAACATGTTCGTAAGTTTAAAGTCGTGCGACCTTACAGTGGTAGATGTCGCACGGCTTCCACACACCTTACGATAATCGTACGATCGTGGGATTTCCAGCGATTATCGTACGATTATCGTAAGGTGTGTGGGGACCTTAAATCATTCAATGTGACACCCACAAAACATTCAGTGCAGGTGGATCAATCACTGTAATTTAAAACATATGCACCAGGAACAATCACTCCGCTGTGACCCTGCTAGTTCTCGTGAAAATGCCAACTATTGGCATGGATACAAATACTCGTATCTGAACATGCCTAGTTAGAACGTTTGAAAAATGTTCTCTCACTACCTGTGTGGTCACTGGGACAGTTGCCAACACCTTTCCCCAGTCTTTCACCCCCCAAAAAAAAGTTTATTTCACCTATAAATGAAAGATAATTCACCCAAACATGCATAAATATAACTTTAAAATTATGTTTCTATTGTTAAAATAAAATAATATAGTGCATTTGTACTTTTACGTTTTTTGTCAGAGATTGTTCAAGTGGAAGGCTAATCTCAGAGCAGACAGCAGTAAATTGAAGGCAAAGTTGAGGTCAAGGTCACAAGCTATTCTGGGTGTGCAGTGTTAAAGAGGGGTTAGAACCAAAGAAGCAATCCATCCAGGAAAAATAGTCACATACTAAGACCAGTGAACCTCTTGCATCTGCAAATTCTGTGAGAAACTGAAGAGTTTACATTGGCTGGACACTCACTTGATTGGCCAGATGTGGGACTCTGATGCAAACATTCACATAAGCTGATTCTGAGAAAGTCTCGCTCAGAATGACCCTGCAGATTTCTGTTGATTCAATTGGGCCTTTAAAGTGGAACTGAAGCAAACTTTTTTTTTTTAGATAGAGCAGATAGAGCAAGGAATATTGAATAAAGATAATTGTTCACAAATATTGAAGTAAATTGTCATACAATCAATCAAAAGTGTCCGATCAAACCCATGTGAAAAAACTCCCTTTAAATTCTTTCTTTCATTACCATCAATTACAATCTCAGAGAGTCTGGATCCACAATGTAATTAGCTCAATGCGAGGCCACACGCTAAGCTCATTACATTGTGGATCCAGACTCTCTGAGGCCGGCACAGACAGGAGTCCAATATTGTCATTTAAGCGATTTTTTCATGAGGAATATGTGAGTGTTCTTAATCTTTCTAAATAAAGCGCTTTTTAAAATATATAATGCACGATGATCTTTTAATGTTTTTGGAGTGATTGGGGAGCTGCAGATTTCTGGCTGGTGGAGAAAGGCATCACAAAAGACGAGAGAGGAAGGAGGATATTACTAAATTGGCTGTTTTGACTGTCCCCATAAATGGTCTTACCCTCTGGTGGGTGCGGATCTTTATATGATTTACAAACGGTGAAATTATCGATAATATCGTAATGGATGGTAACGAAAGAACAGAATTTGGACAAGGTTTTTTCACATGGGTTTGATCGGACACTGTTCATTGATTGTACGATAATTTACTTCAATATTTGTGGACAATTTTCTTTATTCAATATTTTACACAGTTGGAAAGACATTTATTGTATTGTTTGGATTTATATATGTTTAGGTTTTGACTTGATTGGTAGAATTGGTTGGCGCGCAATGCATAACTATATACATAATCTGAGGGTTAATCACCTTTACCACAGCTGAGTAATCAGCAATGGTGGGGGGGAGGGGGGTTCTATCCTAAAGAGCAGATCTTTATTGGATTCAGATAGAGCAAAGAAGCATTAGAACTTCCTTAAAAATGAAGAATATTTAAGTGCATCTCTTGCCTTTACAGTAAGAAATAATAAAAACCCCTCATAGTTTTCCTTTTTGCTCTCTGTATATAATTGGGGAGCTTTCTCTTTCCTTCCTGTTAAAGAGACAGATCAATAAGTGAGAGGAAATCCTCTCCAGAGGTGGCCATACAACTTGCAATTCCAATAATCGTTCGTCAGCAATACTAACTGGCCGGATTTTGACAATCGACAAAACAGATTTTTGTTTGCACATGTGCAGTGTTCATGTTGTGATTTTTTTTGAACGAAAACGCCACTAATCCATTGATTCGAAAAAAGTTTTCTAGTCTGCCCGATATGCGCAATTCGGCCATTTATACAGTAATTGTGATCGTTGACTTCCCATCAACTGGCCGATTATTGTACGAAAAAACGATTTTGTTTGGAAATCGACCGATAATCGCAAGGTGTATGGGCACCTTTACACAGTTATCACCAGAACAGGTGTACCGATCAAAAGATTTACCCTCAACTTCTGTTGAGGTGGCAACTGTAAAATTTGACAATTTGTGACAAGGGTCACCAAAACAAATAGGGTGAATTTCCCCAGTGGAACAAATACGGAAATCTAAACCTAACAGAAGTTAAAAAAACAACTTTCCTCTGTGTTGTTGTATGAGAGGGTTCCCCTTACATTCTATGTCACTGTTTTAGCGGTAGTTGTACACTGAAGCTGTTGTGTGACCATGAATTGGATACACACTCCTAGTGCCATATCCAGTAAGGATGATGTCACACTTGGGAATCCTGCTGCTGACAAGATGTCACCAGAATCACCAAAGTGAAGCGTGACTATACTTAAAAGAGAACTATGGGGTCAGTGTTTTTCCCCATAGTTCTCCTTAGGGTCACGGGAGGACACAAACTAGCGTCCTCCCGTGACCCAAAGCTAAGAATATCGCGAGCTATAGCTTGCGGTATACTGAGACCACCGCAGCGGGACGAATCCCGACATTACTGTCAAGATCCACCCAGCTGCGTGATTGACAGCTGGCTCTGCCTATCTAGAGGCAGAGCCAGCTGTACCTGCCCCCTCCCCCGTCCGTTCCGCCAGTCAGCCTGGAGGATCGGACAGGGGAGGGGGGAAATCCCTGCAGGGAGCCGTGAGTGAAAGTCACAGCTCTCTGCAGGGACAGGATGTGACGGTATGTCGTCGCTCACTTCATGATCTATTGAGCCGATGTGTGACAGTTTAATTGTCACACGTTGGCTCACACTATGAGGCTGAGTGATTTTCACTCACCTCATAGTTCTCCTTTAAGACCCCATTCACACCTCAGTGTACTGGGAACGCACATCATGTGCGCATGTGTTTGCGCATGTGTTTGCATGCAGTTTTTGCAGAGTGTCGCCCATTCACTTCAATGGGCTGCTTCACACTCAATGGCATGGCAAAGAAGCTCCTGCAGCATTTTCAGCTGCGAGCTTCACGCATTTTTTACCCGTGCGTCTGTGCGCATTTCACATGGGTAAAAATGCGTGTTTTCTCAGCCTATTTTCAGCAAGTACAGAAAATACCTGCTGATCGTGTCAGAAATGCAGTTTTCTAGTCACTTCCTATGAGCTGAAAAGAAAGTACAAACAAATCTTTCTTGTGTAAACTACTAGTCACAGCAATCCATCATGTAATAGAGACAAATAAAGACATGTTTCATGTCCAAACATATTGCATATCGAATGTATGGCAGACAGGGCAAATGCATTGGGCACCACTTCAAAGGGGCGCTGCACCAGAAACAGTGGCCATGTTTGCACCTTTTGAGGTTGCACCACCTCATTCTGTATTCCATGCTGTATGTTCCCTATTCCAGACCTCCTCATTCTGTATGCCATGCTTTATGTTCTCCATTCCACACTCTTTATTCTTTATTCCATTCTGTATGTTCCTTATTCCACAAAGCTTCATTCAATATGCCATGATGTATGTTCCCTATTCCCCACCACCTCATTGTATGTACCATGCAGTATGTTCCCTATTCCACACTGCCTCATGCTATATGCCACGTTGTATACTAAGCTTAATAGGGAACATACAGCATGGTACATGGTACATTGTACACTGCCTCGTTTTATATAACATGCTGTATGTTCCCTATTCCAAACTACCTCATTCTGTAAACAATGCTGTATGTTCTCTATTCCACACCACCTCAGTCTATATACCACGCTGTATGTTCCCTATTCCACACTGCCTCATTCCATATACCATGCTGTATGTTTCCTATTCCCCACTGACTCATTCTATGTGCCATGCTCTATGTGCCCTATTCCACATCGTCTTTTTCTATATACCATGCTGTATGTTATCTATTCCACAATGCCTCATTCAATATGCCATGCTGTATGTTCCCTATTCCACACTGCCTCATTATATATACCATTCTGCATGTTTACTATTCCATACTTACTCATTCTATATGCCATCTTCTATTTTCCTTATTCCACACCGCCTCATTCTATGTACCATGCTGTATGTTCCCATTTCCGCAATGCCTCATTCTATATGCCATGCTGTATATTTCCTATTCCACACTGCCTCATTCTATATCTGCCATGCTGTATGTTTTCTATTCCACACTGCCTCATTCTATATACTATGCTCTATGCTGTATGTTCCCTATTCCACACTGCCTCATTCTATATACTATGATGTATGCTGTATGTTCCCTATTCCACACTGCCTCATTTTATATACCATGCTGTATGTTTCCTATTCCACACTGACTCATTCTATGTGCCATGCTGTATGTTCCCTATTTCACACCGCTGCATCCTATATACAATGCTGTATGTTCCCTATTTCACACCGCTGCATCCTATATACAATGCTGTATTTCCCCTATTCCATGGCTTCTTTCCACAGTCCTTATTCTGCACCAACCTTACAGGTCCAGCAGCTCTTGTGTGTATGTGGGTGTCTGGCTGTGTCAGAACTGGGGTGTCAGGTGTTTGCACAAGGGCACAATGCTACTTATCAGTGGTTTTATAAATACAGAAGTACAGGAAAGTAATATGTCCCCTTCTCATACTATTAAGAAAACATATATAAAGGGTGAAGTCACAGCAGCCCTACTGACAATGTGCTTTAGCTGTGATAGGGAAAGCAATGGAAGCAATGATGACTAAAGGTATAGTAAGATATTAGTGTAGGCATTGTAGGCACTGGCAGATCTGTTAAAACCCTTACTGAATCTCATATAGGTAGCAAAATGCTGTGTATCTTAGGGAATTTTTTGGTGGGGGTAGAGAGGGGAGTTTACCTTTTTTTCACCCTTGTTACATCTTAATACGGCTGTTGTCCAGCAGCCTCTTACAGCCTGTCCCTCTCTGAATATACTATAGTGGTAACAGACTACTTGTGTTTTTCACAGGGCACATTTCCTAATTGTGTCTGCAATTGTTTTTCCACAGGCCAGATTAATTTTATAAAAGTCAGCTTTTAAGTCACAAATCCCATCCAAAGGGCCTCACGCAGTCCTCTGTATGCTGCCCCTACCCCTGCCCAAATATTCCTGCTGTTCTGCTTCTCCCTCATAACTTTACTCCTCTCCAATCTGTGGCACCCACAGACAATCTGACACTTCATTATCCAACCCTTCTTAATTGCTGAAGCCCATTGTGCAGTAAACTCCTTTGCTGGAACATCACTGCCTCTTGCTGCACCGTATCTGATGTCACCTGATGGCTGTGTGGCTGAACCTTTCTCTCCGTTTGGGGTCATGATGTTATCTTTCTCTAATATCTGAAAAGAGGAATGCTTGCACATGACAAAGATCATCCTCCTGCAGCAAGTCAGTGATCATTGATCAAATATTTCTGTTGACTCCTCAGTCAGTTTGCAAGGCTATGAAGGGATTAGCTGAAATGGAGGTGGAGAAATGGGGCACATTAGCAGCACTTGTAGACAACTGGGTGTTCTGTGTTTTGGAGGAGGAAGAAGATAAATGCTTTGTCAGCCACTTCACTAGCTCCTGCATGTGCTGTTGCTGTATAGTTACATAGTTACATAGTTACATAGTATTTGAGGTTGAATAAAGACATTAGTCCATCAAGTCCAACCTATTAGGATCTCATTCTAGGAGTACCTGAATATATTATATATTATAGCATGGCCACTCTGAGATGCAGCTTGACCACTGCTTTGTCCAGCAGATCTTGCTCACCCCCTACCTCCATTTGCAAAACCTCTGCCTCTCATTTTAGGACTGCCTGCCATTTTGCTTACATTTAATGGCAATAGGAGAGATAAACATTTGGTGCATTTTGGTGCTTATGGCACATCAAGCACAGTAAATATATTACTAACTAATAACTGACTAAACATTACATAGTTCATAATTCTAATGCTAGCATATAGTAAAGAATAATTACATACTATATAGAGAGATCACCCTTGCTCAGTTTATGTTTTTTGTAAGTTGCCATTCTGAGGTTTTTGTGGTATATATTTCTATTTGCCTGTAATGTTTTTTGTAAGGACTTGATCAATGTAATTTAAAAAGAAATCAATTTTATCATTTAGGACATTAGTACTGCATTAGTATGAACTATTACAAAAAGATACATGCAAATGTATAAAACTCACGAATTCAGGAACAATGTGCTATTCTTACAGCAGATGGCAGCATAAGACAAATGTTTGAAACATACAGAAATGTGTAATGCATGCAGAGCTTTAACATAGTCTACAGCAGGGGTGGCAAACTCAAATTCATCGGGGGCCGCATCAGCAGATATATCCATAAACCAGCTGATAAAATGAGAGAGAGAGAGAGAGAGAGAGAGAGAGAGAGAGAAGTCTTCCTGTAACTGACCGAAATAATTTTTAGTCCCATTGTGCCACAAAGACTTTTCCAAGAACTTTGGGTGTTCCTGCAGTGTATTGTCATTGCTGTCTTAGAGGACCCATGCAACCCCTACATATGGGGTGTACTAATATTCAACTACTAGTCAACTCTTAGGCACCTTTCCGTTAGTGAGACGTCCATAACGGAAATGAGCCAATGGTAAGGCACTAAAAGAGTGAAAGAAGCGCCAAGCACCAACTTCCTAATGAAAGTGTCTGCACATAGGGCGGTCTAAGACATAACAGAAGATATTTTGGTGCCTCATTAACATTTTGCTGCATTTTACGAATTCATGAGTACAGATATTTTTAAAGAGAATATATAAAGGGTAGGGTTGCACAGATACTTTTCGAGTACCAGTGCAGATACTTGGCATTTTCATGAGAACTACCAGGGTTGCAGCAGTTGCAGCTGGGACCTGGCTCTGGCACTCCACCACTGTCCTGAAATCATTAGTCTGTATTGTTTTAGAAAAACTGTCACATGACAATAAACAAAAATGTATCAGTACTCGTACTTGTAAGTACTCGGCAAGTACCAGTACTCGTACTCGCAAAACTGGTATCTGTGCATCCCTTTATTTATATTTATAAAAACAAAATCGTACATTAAAACAGAGATGTACAAATCCCAGGAGCTCCATGTGCTCCTTACAAATGACAGCTGCCTCCTAATTTTTGAATTTGTCTCTAGTCTAGTCTTGGAGCTCAAAAGTATCTACATGTACTCGTACTTGTACCGAGTACTGTACTTGGTATCTGTGCAACCCTAATAAAGGGACTTGGAGATATAGCACTTCAGGAGTGACCATCCGCTATGTATTATTAAAAAAAAAGTAGTTTTTATAATACATACTGTATGTCAAAACAGCATATACATATAAAAAGATTTTTTTTAAGTCATATACATATGTTAGCCACTTGACCACTTAAATATGTAGTAATGTGTAAATTCATAACAGATAATCGTTTTCACTAACATGATCAACGCATGTCGTAGAATATATCCTCTTTATCAGGACCAACATGAAAACATTCATCGACAGTATTATATAACTGAATCAGTGCATCTGTACTTTGTGAATAATAATGATTCAAGTGTATGACCAGTGCACATTGTAAACTATCCTGTTTGTTATACTCAATTCTTCTGATCTGACCACTATACCTGTATTGTACTGTGCTGTATGTTACAAATACTCCAGACCACTGCACTGTGGTGTATGTTACATATTCCGGACTGCTCAACTCTGTGAGCTGTGCAGTACATTACATACTCCTGACCAAAGTGTTTATTGCCTTAACTGTTGCTGGTTGCTATGTAGCCCCCAAATATTTTAATTAAGTTATTTTTAACATAGGCTCAGAAAAAGTGTTTGGTTATCTGTACGATTCGTTGTCCCAAGGTTTATACTGTATTCGTCTGTGAGACTCTTTTGTGATACACTAATTATTGTATATATTGTGGGCACAAGGCACTGTTGTAGTGTAGACATCATGTTGGCTCAGGTTCTATTTGATTATGTCCTTTTAATCCACGTTCACCATTCGGCAAGATGTAACCATGGTCACTCTTTACCATGTAATGCTATATGTACTTTAACTTTGCTCCCTGCAGTGTGCCCAGGGTCTTTTACAGTAATATATATTAGTGTAAAGTCAACATACATTTACTTTGCCCTACTTCACAATTCCAGGCCTATAGTGTCAGATGAAATACTATATTTGTGACAGTGAGTGACAATCACAGATCTCACTGCTGCCACCAGGATGTGATGTCAGAAGTCTCAGATCCCACTGCTGCCATCAGAGTAAGTGCCAATCTGATATATTAACGTCACCATCTCTCGTGAAGGACTCTCAGAAATCCTGCATAATTATTGTGGTAAACGAGAGCTGCCAGCTTCCAAATGCAACAGCTTTCTGTGGACCCTTTAGTTTAGGGGTAGCCCAACTGCGGCCCTCCAGCTGTGGTGGAACTACAAATCCTATGAGGCATTGCAAGATTCTCACAGCCAGAGCCATGACTCCCGGAGAGAGATGCATCATGGGATTTGTAGTTTCACCACAGCTGGAGGGTCGGAGTTTGGCTACCCCTGCTTTAGTTGCTAAGCCAATCTTCCTCCCATAAAGAAGAGCTAAGGGGTGTGATGTAGGAGTATTAGATTATTACACCACACTTGCAAGGATAGGCACCGGCCAAGGCTGTGGCGGACATTTTCTAAAGTACAGACCTTAGTGAAGGACACCAAGGCACATTTCAAATTAAAACCATCAAACAACACTTTGTCTAGTCTCTGGCCTAGTTCCACAAGTACAAATACGTTTAAAATAACATTTATATAAAGACTGCTTGTGGTATACTATTATAAAATGTTTAAAAGATTTTCAAAATTCTTACCTTTTATATTTTTTGGTTGTATTTCATTGCAGCAGCTGCATCAAAATCCTTTGTAGACATGTTACACATACAATACATAATATACACACAGCACACATGCAACACACAGTACGCAAATGTTACACACACAACACATAGTATGCACACAGCACACATATAACACATAGTATGCACACGTTACACACACAACACATAATACACACACATGACACATACAACACATAGTAACCACACAATACACATACAACACATAGTAACCACACAGCACACATACAACACATAATACAGACACAGCACACATACAACACAGTACACATACAATACATAATACACATGCAGCACACAAACAACACATAATACACACACCGCACACATAAAACAAATAGAATGTACACGTTACACATACAACACAGTACGCACACGTTACACATACAACACATAGTACGCACACGTTACACATACAACACTTAATATACACACAGGTCACATAAAACAGATAGTACACTCAGCACAAATACATCACATAGTAACCACACAGCACACATACAACACATAGTACACACACAGCACACATGCAACACATAATACACATACAACACATAATACACACACAGAACACATACAACACATAATACACATGCAGCACAGATAATACACACACAGCACACATGCTACCTATAGTACACACACAGCACACATAAAACACATAGAACGCACATGTTACACATACAACACATAGTCCGCACATGTTACACATACAACACATAATACCCTCACAGCGCACATACAACACATAGTACACACACAGCACACATACAACACATAGTACTAATTACTTACACTTGTTGTACATCTCTATTTAGCCCATCCACAGTCCACTATGAGCAGCCTGGGGAGGAGGAGAAGGAGACTGAGACATGGGGGAGGCTACGGGTCCCGAAAGGGAACAGTCCCCGCTCCCAGGACTCCGAGTGACGTGGGAATGTTCCTATTTATCCAGGGGAGGAGGAGATTATCCAGGGGAGGAGGGGAGGAGGAGAGGAGGAGGCCGCTCGATTAGTTGTTTCAGCCCTATTCTGCAAGGGCCCCTCACGCACACCAGTGTCCATGTACAGACACCTTGCCAATCCCTGCACACGTATACTACACTTTAATGGCAATTATTCAAACCACATCTATATTTCCAGATGACCATGTTATATGGTCCAAAAGCCAACATATTATTGCACAGAATGAAATTCTGCCTCATTTACCTGTTGTACATCATAGCATAGCCATGTTTGATATCGAACTAATACTAACTCTGCTTTAGTGCTAAATGTAGGGCTTTAATCATAGCTAGTCTTCCTTGCTATTCTTCTGTCAAAGAAAACACAGCTCTGAACACATTGCTGGGGTCTCTGCAGATAAGGAAAAGATGTACATTGTTTGTGATTTGAGCAATGACTGACACTCATCTTCTTTCCTTCAGGCAGGACACACTTCTCAACTAAGCTCTGTTTATGTGTCATGTAATAGTAATATATAATAAAGAACCTCACGCTTCTTCACTTCATTTTATGAACATGCCATCATGACATCCAATCAGCTTCTATTTTTCATTTTCAAAACTTTCCTAATTAAACAGATAAATTAAGCTGATTGGTTACTATGGGCAACTGCTCCAGATTCTGTTTGCAGCAGTTTTGATAATTTCCCCCCATGGATGCCAGTCTTGTTTGGAGAAGCGTAAACATCATTACTAGCTTACTTATTCTAGTCAGTTCTTTTTGGACTAGTAAACATACTTTTGTTTTACTTTACAATGTAAACGTGCTGTCCAACAATATCACTATTTTTTAACATAAATTGACAACTATCTGTAATAAAGTTATCTTATCATGATAACTGTAATTTTGAGGCTAGGTTCACAAATCGCTGATCCCGGAATCGCTTCCCAGGACCGTGCAATCGTGCACGATTGCACACAGCAATTGCCGCACAGCCCCATTGATTTAAATGGGGTTATATCCGCGCTGCAATCTTGGAAAAAAATGTACATGTACCTCTTTTTGTGGCATGCACCGCACAGTTTTTTCAACCGCAATAGCCACGACTGCAGGGCCAGTATCGCGGCGGGAAACCACGCAATCTGCCTGGTGCAACTCGGGTGCCATTAGAAAATTTTCTAATGGCACCTTCAGCGCAATCGGCGGTGGTGTGCAATTCCATTACGGCGTGGCCCTCGTCGCGGTTCCGTGCACGGTTGGCGCACAGTCACGGATCGCCCTAGTGTGAGCCTACCCTGAATGGACAAGATGTTGCACTTCTTACTTCGCCTCTAGCATTTGAACAGCCATTTAGGGCCTCCAAGAAGAACTCAACCTAATATGCACCCAAACCCACAAATTATATTGGAAACGCACAAGTCTGAATTGCTACAAAAAACGATTTAACTGCTTTACTAACCCTTTAATTATGTAACACAAGAAAATGAGACTAGAATTATTTGTACCACCTCCCTAGTGGCTTCACGTTACTGCTCTGGTTTTACTGCTCAGTGAGCTGCATTGAGCCAGGAAAGAAATTTACAGCATAGTTCACGTCAATGGATTCACTATGTTCCCTAACTCATTCCCTTATAAATAAAAACTGGCCTACAAAGAAAATTCTAATATTACATTATATATTTCTAAGGCCACCAACAGAGACAAACTGGGGCAACAGGTGTGTAAGACATGAGCTTTAGAGCTAACCCAGGCCTGAAATGAAAATCATAATGTACAGCCAAAAAGACATAAAAAGTTTTTTTTCTGAGGTTAGTGAAAATACTTGAATTGCAGTTTATTATTATTGGGATATTCCAGGGCTCAACAAGGAAAGCTTAGCTGCCTAGCCCTTTTTTACAATGTCATCATGTAGCTAGGCAAATATGGGGTAGTATTGCATCAGATTACTTATTTAGTGACTTTAGATCCTGTATTAAACTTGAGACAGCTTAAAAGGGTTTAAGCCATGGTGAGAATAGTAAATGAGCACACTATGCCTTTTCTCAAATCTCCACTACCAGCTTATAAAGCTATTTGTACATTGGTCACACTATAAAGGTGACACTCTGGCTTCCTAATACATTATACTAGCCACTGCTGACTCAACAGTGTGTTAGGCATAAAGGGCACCAGTCTTGCCTGGGCCTTATGAAAAACATATATTTGGCATTTTGGGGCTTTATTTGGGACC
Source organism: Nanorana parkeri (assembly GCF_000935625.1). Classification (NCBI taxonomy): domain Eukaryota; kingdom Metazoa; phylum Chordata; class Amphibia; order Anura; family Dicroglossidae; genus Nanorana; species Nanorana parkeri. Next base: position 217,865 of record NW_017307326.1, read on the forward strand.
TGTGTTCCATATCAAAGTGTGGAATTTAGAAGTGAGCTCCAACAGACCCCTTAACATGTTGACTTCAGTGCCAGGGATTAGCGTGAACAGTCAGATAAGTCAGGAACAGTCAGATAATAAATGCATCAAGAATGAAGGTTCAGTAAAGCCAGTAAAGCAAATTTATATACTGTAGACTTCCATATCACTAATTATAACTTCCATTACAAAGAAAAACAACTATATTCATATTACAGCTGAATTCCCACACTTTAGGCTAGTAAGAAAATACTGTCATAAAGAGAACATTACATTTATTATTATTATTATTAAACTTTGTCCAATTATTATGTAGTGTGCAATACTGTAACATATTGATTACTTTTTAGGTTTTAAATTACCCCACTGTTTATTTAAAATTACCTAGTTTAAACATTAGCAGTCATTAAAGTGATTTTTCAAAATGAAAAGTGGTTTAATTTTATACCCTCTAGCAACTTCTCCTTTCATTTGGTTAAATTGTTATAATTACAAATAGAGCACAGCCAAAAATAACACAGCCAATGCTGAAAGAATATTCATTCTACTGCTGATGCAAAGAGCCAGGCAACCCCATTACCAGTATAGAATTTCTCCCTTAATGGTAATCACGTTACATTCATTGTATTTTCTGTATTCCAAAATTCCTGTTGTGGCATCAAATCTGCCAAAGCAGAAATACAGCAAAGTTGGAAGGTGGTTTACAGAGTCATTATAACTGATCTGTATTAGTAATCTGCCAGTTTAATAACTGTAGTAAGGAATTATGCAGTCTTGAATTACTGACTTTTCCTTCTGAAAAAGGCTAGTCCCTGTGCTGTCATGCTGATCAAATTGCTTCTGTACTTTCAAGACACTATTTAAGAACTAGTATGCAGATTAGGAGTTCTGACTTCACCCCTGCATGATTATTCTACATCAGCGACTGAGAAAATATAGAAGCCAGAGACAGTCAGGCATGCAGTATTTTTAGAAGGGGGTCAGCAATGACAGCCCCTTTATTTTTCTTTGTACAGGTGTCATTTAAGGTCTCATGCTGAAATTCCTAAAAACTTTCCATCCTGTGGCTTCCTTTGTCACTTCTGGGAGTCACTCTATGAGGCGTCTCCAATTTCTTGTGTGGATAAGTGGGTACTACAGGTACAGTATATAGGTGTGACATTATCTCACCTAATATGTGGGAAGAGATTTGAAGATGATTGTCATCAGGTAAGCTTGTTTCTTTGCTACAGCTAGCAACTATATCAATAAATAAAGGTTTTATTGGCCCCCCCAATATACTGTATATCTATATATAAGCCTCTGAGATCACCTCTATACTAAAGCCCATAGCCTGCTGCAGAAAGAAAAAAACTAGCTTATGGCTGCTGTTTTTACTATAAGCTTGTTTACATCCTGTTACTGCTTTGCTATAGTACTTATGTCAGTGGCAGCAAAAGGCATAAAGAAATGCTCCCCATGTTATACTCCTATTTCCTAGTACCTTCAGATTAGCCCTCTTCTATTTTCTACCTTTTCCATGCTGCGATAAGTCCAAACTCACACCCTCATCTTGTCCTATTACTCCAACTTTCTTTCTTCTTGCTCTATTACCCCAAGATTCACCATCCACTTGCCCTAATTCCCATGTGATGCATCTCTTGTCCCTTAACAGTCCTCCTTTTAGAAGTGATATGGTCATTTATGCAGAAATGGTACAGGTGCATGAACACCCTAAAAGTACTGCCCTGGGATGTGCAACTGGTGCACTGGAGCTCTTTCAAGTAATTGACAGGGGGGGCTGGTCTTAGGTTCTGCCAGGAAGAGGAAGGTTTCTTTAATATGTGCAGGTTGAGTTCTGATGAGCAGCTCTACAGGTAGTTGGGACTTCGGCAACACTGGGCTTTGCAGATCTGGGCTACCTGGCAAGACCCAAGGCACATGCTGCTGGTGCCCACCACTAGTGACGCCTATGGCTCCAATACTATTCACCCAAGAACAGCACCTCTCCAGGAAACATCACTAGTGCTGTTCCAGTACTACTCATCCAAGTACAGGGCCTCTCCAGGAGATTGCCTTAACATTGCTCCAATACAACTTAACCCAGCCAGGTCCTCTCCAGAGAGTCCTAAAATTGCTCCAATATAAATCACCCAAAGACAGGTCTTCTCCAGAAGCCAGCCCTAGAAATGCTCCAATGCTACTCACTCAAGGAGAGGACCTTTCCCAAGGAGGCAGTCCTAATACTGCTTCAGTACTACTCACCCAAGGACAGTGCTCCTCCTGGAGTAGCCCTATAGTTGCTTCAATACTACCAATCCAAGGACAGGGCATTTCCAGGAGACAGCCCTAACATTGTTCCAATACTACTCACCCAAGGACAGGTCCTTTTCAGGATACAGCCCTAGTGTTGCTCTGATACTTCTCACCCAAGAACAGGGCCTGTCCAGGAGACAGTTCTAACACTGTTTTAGTACTACTCACCCAAGGACAGGACTTCTCCATGAGACATGCCTAACACTACTTAAATACTAATCATGCAAGAACAGGACCTCTCCAGAAGACAGTCCTAACACTGCTTTAATACTACTCACCCACGGAATGGGCCTCTCTGGGAGACAGTCCGAGCATAGCACAAATAACACACACCCAAGGACAGGGCCTCTCCGGGATAGAGTCCAAACACTGCCCTAGTTCAATACATTTTTAGCATTCAGCCATCACATAATTTCTTATTTCTTTCTAATGGTGTTATGGGATCCTTCAGAAGGTATTTATGGTCCTCTCTGAGGCCTAGTCTCTCTTTTTTACTGTTCTCTCAATATTAAAAGAAATGGATGTAATTGGATTAATAATAATATTTTTTAAACCCTCTATTTTCCCTGGGAAAACATGACTGATGTTACCATGTTTCCCCAGGATGGGTAACACCAAATAAATCTGTGGCACTGTGGGACAGGATAGATAATCTTTAAAAACAAAAAATAAAAGATATCTCTTTCTCCCACCATCGTGAGCATTCACTCCTGATTAAAGGATAACTATCCAATTAAAAGCTGTTTTTGGACACCAACTCCTAAAGGAAGGCTCCTAAATTCATCTTTATTCATATGCCAGAGCTTTTTTATATGTCCAAATCATTGCTTTGAGTTTTCCCCTTAAAGTAGTAATAAACCCTCGTTTTTAAATAAATGAATGCTTAAAAATATATTAATCATCCCCCAATCCATAATTTTGTTAATATGTGGCCAAAATACACAATACATTATTAGCAATGCACTGCCACCGGCTCCAGGTCCACAGCACCCCTTCCCTAAGCTTCCTGGTAGTGGAACATATGCAATAAGTACTTCAAAGTGCATTAGGGACAATGTGGGCTTCAGCTAATGTCAGTCACTTCCAGAAGGAAGGAGGGAAAGGGGAACAGCTTGCCACCAGGGTTTCTGTGGATGCAAGGAGACTCATCCATAGTGCCATCTGGGAGCCATTTGAAGACAGGAACTATGGAAAGGGCCTTTGGAGAGATTTAATGCCAGGCTATCATGGTTGGAAATGAAAACCACACTGCAAACATGACAAGTGTTAAGATCTGCAGCACTATATAATTTTTTCATTTGAGAGTTAAATAACACTTTAATCTTCATAGAGTCATGTGTTCCTTGTTGATTTCTAATTTTTATGTTTTCAAATGCGGTTATGATAATAAATAGAGAACATTTTACATAATAAAAAGCTCCGGACAACCTCACTTAGATAAATATGTATTACAGCTTTTCTGTTATCAAGCTGTATAATATACATGGAATGATTAATTATATGTTAAATAACCAAATAAATACATTACCTAGCTGAATAATATATACAATGACATTGAAAATATATAGAATTTATCATGCTCTAAATATCTACAATATGCTCTTTATCATCCCTCTGAAGCACATTACCGTGTTGGAGGTGTTTCCCTACTAAAGCAAAGAATGATGATAGACTTGTACATTTTAAACCTACTTTCTACAATTAATATTCATTATAGTTTAGCAAATAAGCACATAAATAGATAATGTAAAAAAAACTAAAAAAACTTTTTTCTACAAAATATTTCTGGGGTGATGTTACAAGTCCTTTTTCCTTCCCTCCAGTGACAGTGATGGCCAGTCCTTACTACAGCATAAAATCTGCTTTACTGTAAGCCCAGGCCACTATGATGACATCACCCCAGGGCAGGTCCTTGACAGTAAGGGCTCACAGGAAGTATGTTTATTAACATTGGCACTGTGATTCTACCCGAAAGACTGGCAACATCTAACGGCAGGAAAAAACTAGTGCAGTGGACAGCTCCAGATTGAAGGTGAGTGTTGACACAAAAGTTGCTTTTTTGTATTTTTACATTTCCTAGGCAGCAGTTTTGGAGAAGTCCAAATGCGAACCTGCAAAAAGAGACACTTTCAGTGGGCTATCTGAGCTTACTCCCAGACTCCTCCCAGGTAATTAAATCATTTTTATTATTACAGCAACGAACTAAGGGTTCATTCAGATCTTTCTGTTCTTATGCATTAACACGGGTTTTGTTTTTACCACATTAATGTGTATTGCGTTAAGGCAACCCATTAAAATAAATAGGCTGTCAACATACCTAAACAGAAAAAGATCAATATGGACATGCGCCATTCTTTTCAGCACCATGTACCACAATGCACACTTGTAGTACGCACACCCAGGGCACCTGCCTGCTGCTGTGGGTGGCCCTTCTCTCTAGTCCTTCTGTGTGTGTCGGTGAATCAAACATGGCCGGTGTGAATACTTCCTGTTTTCTGTAAATCTTTTAAAGCATGTAGTTTGAAACCCAAATAGACAGATATATATCTTTCTATACTCTGCTTCTTCAGTTAGAGGTGTGGTACACACTAGACTTCTGATGTAAGCAATGTTGGTTGTTGGTTGGTAGACAAGCCTTAGTATATGGAGGCATAATTACTAGGTGGGGTTCCCCATAGTAACAGATATTTTCAGAGGAATAACCACAAATCATGGGACCCCATAGCAAAACTTTAGGGTGCCCTGGCTAACAAACTCTGTAGCAGCTGCCAGTGTCAACTGTGTCATTGATCCTAACATGAAGTATTAAGGACAGGCAGCAGGGGAGCCATCAGCATAGTCCGTACAATACAAGGGAGCAGTGCTGGTTCTAATGACCCTAATACAGAGCCAGCTGTGCCCATCCCCTGTGAGTCCCTCCACTGAGTGCTGGAGGAACAGAGAGGGGAGGGGGTAATCCCTGAAGGAAGCAGTGACTGGTAGTTTGACCCCTTTTGACTGACAGGTGAACCCTTTTAATTTAAAGGAGAACTATGAGGTGAGTGCTTTTCACTCACCTAGATAGGCAGAGCCAGCTGTCACTCACGCAGCTGGGCGAATCCAGACATAATTGTCGGGATCCGCTTCAGCTGCGGCGTCTCAGTATACTGCGAGCTGTAGCTCGCGATATACTGAGCTTAGGGTGACGGGAGGACGCTAGTTTGTGTCCTCCCGTTACCCTAGGGAGAACTATGGGGAAAAGCCCTAACCTCATAGTTTTCCTTTAAGCTTTAGGTAGAGTTCCAATCCAACCACACAATACACACCAACAACTATTGTTATATGAATACAAAGGACTTTTAGAAACATCAGACCAGTTAGGAGGCTTATACTGAAAACTGATGTGTCTTTTACTTCAAATATATGAATATACTGATACAGTGAGTAGATTACAAACACCAAAGTGAGTGAGTGAATTATGTTATGGAACAAAGCACATTATCTTGCAGTTGCTAACTGTAATCTTTGATGACAGTGTGTATAATACAGCTTCCAAGAGGCATAACAGTACGTTTTGTACATTTGCTGGCTTATTCTGTTAAGCGGTAAAAACATAAATCATTGTGAAGACCTTTTTAAGCCTGTATGAATTCCTGTGTCCAAAATTTGTATTTTTTTATTAGTGTGCAGAAGCTCCAGCAGTCATATACCCAACTAGAGTACTAATAAATGTAATAATAAATTAGTATGACATCAATGGGCTGCAGAAGATAAATTAAATAAGTGACTTTGTAAAATTGATCTCGTAATGCATGCAGAGAATTCAATAAATATTCGCAAAGTGATTTTCTAGTTATTTAGACCATTTGCTTTTAGCAAATTTGCTATGTGTTGCTTTCTTTTGCTATGATTATGAAATATGTGCGACAAGAATGTTTGCATGCAGCAAATACACCAAACTGCACATGGCATATTTACTCATTCTTACAGAAAGAGGTTCTAACAATTATAAATGCAATTGTAGCTTGGGACTATTTATTTAGTATATTACAAAAGCAGCCAATTAAACTGACAGAATTCCAAAGTATTAAAGTGGAAGTAACTCATGGTGGTCAGCTCTCCTCCAGTGATGTGAGGCCTAAAATCCCCACACCAACTTTATCCCCATTGGTGCAATGTTATCACCCTCTTCTTTTGGGTCTGCCATCTTCTTGCTTCGTCCATTGGGCAGACACTGATGATGCAACTCACATCTATTTGCTAGCAGTTAAACATTTTTGCAATAGACACTTATAAAGTCGCTTCTACCAAAAGACCTTATGTGATGGCATTTGTTTTTTTTTTTAAACTTTCTTGAGCTTTAAATGGACTTTATTCTTTATTCCTTAGCTATATACTTGTTCCAGCTCAGCAACTCAGGAAGCATTGGAGCCAAAGCATCAGTATAACACCCAGGGAATTAGCATTCTAAAAAAGAGCAATGGCAGCCTCCATGATTTTCTTATGACAATGTCTCTTTAAGTCTGTGAAGGTTCTCATTCATCCAGGTCATGGTATATCTATATTTTTTACAGATAATGTCCCTTTAAGCAGAAAGGCTGAGTGATGGCAGTGAATTTCAGAGCCCCCTCCAGTGGCTAATCTATAAATCTCTGCCTCAACAAAAATACTTTTGTTATATTTATAATTTTGTTTCAATTTTACTTCATGCAAGTGGTCACTACAATCATATCTAAAACTATGTAGAATGATAATATGTTATACTTTTGACAAATTAAAATAATGCATGCAATTGAAATGACAAAGGTAAACAATATAAAATACACACACTCACGCTATAGATACTAGTTAAAATGAGTTAGAGGCTGTTAATTTAAAGCTACTTTATCTACAGTTCTTAAAGAAAAATGTATATTCCACTTAGCTGGCTGCCTTGTCTACATAGTTCAAGTTATTTGTTCCACCTTTGCTCACAAGCTGGCATTCGCAGCGTCACAGTGAGGCATTCCCTTGCTACTGGTGTGCTTTCCTCATTTATCCACACACTACACAAGTGCTGGGCGCAAATCCAGCTGTGCCTTGTTCATATTTTCCATTGCTGCATGCAAGTTCAACAGTAACAAGCGACCAGGACATGCAACTAAGGCAAGTGGACCTGTTTTCACCATTGCTGTGTGCCAATACAGCTTAGCCTTGTGCATCTTTATTAGGAGAGAGTACAGTACATACTCCATAGTTCCCAACTGTCCCTTATTTGGAGCGACTATTCCGCTTTTGGCATCAAATCCCTCTGTACCTCATGTCCCTCATTCCTCCTCAGTTGTCCTGGTGGACGTGCGGTACCGGTCTTTGAGCAGACATAATGATTTTTCTGAGCATGGACGTGCACGTGCACACATAAAGACTAAGATATTACAATGGCTTTTGTTCTTTTTTTTTTCTTTTTTTTTCTCCAAGAAATCACTGAAAAAGAACTGGTTTTCAGCCCACATTATTAAATTATAACTTTCTCAAAAAAAGTAAAAGGTACATTAAAAAGGCAGTTTTTCTCCTGACTACCCAGGAAGAATTCCAACATATTTTAATAAGCCTTTCTTTGAATATCATTAAGAAAAGAACAGTGATGTGCCACAGCCCAGTGCACATGTTTCATCTTTCATTAAATGAGTCAAGCTAGTGAAAGATTATGTATTATATGTTGATAAGTCTTGTTACACATTGCACAATGCTGTTATTGTATATAGGCCCTAAATGGGCTGTAAATGCAACTCTGGCAACCATATTAACTATGTCAGTCATATCTTTGCTGTCAGGATACAAGTCAGTGGAACATAATGAAAATCTAGAGGGTTTAAACAACTCAAGGAAGAAGCTTAAAGAGGTCCTAATGATAACGTTATATATCCAAACCTGGGAACTTGTCAGAAATGACCTGGCAATGCTGGATTTCTATCAGCATTGCCAGGACATTTCTGGATCTGTAAAAAGCTCCAGGCAGTTTGTCGATGTCAAGTCCAGACTGGATTCCAGGGCAAGCCAGGCCATCCCCTGTTGATGGTTGTTATGGATGTTGCCAGGGACCAGCGTCCTATAAACCAGTGATGTCACCACATCAAGCTGCTTGCCCAGCAGAGGACAAAGCTTCTGTCATGGAGGTCCACCTCTGGAGAGATGCAGCCTGAACCAACCTTCCATCTCTTTACTCGCCTTTTCTTATGCATCTGTCATGCTGCTAGCCTGCCATGCTTCCCAGAGGGCTCAGAAGGGTAAATTACACAAGGCTGCAGCTTGGTGACATGGTGGGTGTGAAGTGGGCTCCTGATGTGAAGGGATTGCCAGATGTAAAGGGGTCTCATATGTGAAGGGAGTACCAGATGTGAAAGGGGACTCCTGCTGTGAAGGGAGTGCCAGAAGTGAAGGGGGTTCCTGATGTGAAGGGAGTGCCAGATGTGAAGAGGGGTTTCATGATGTGAAGGGAGTACCAGATGTGAAGGGGAGTCTTCAAATGTAAGGGGAAACTCTGATGTTAAGGGGTCTCCAGATGTGAAGCGGGATCTCCTGATGTTAAGGAGGTCTCCAAATGTGAAGGTAGCTCCTGATGTGAAGGGGAGGCTCTGACGTCAAATGTATTCATAATTATATAATGTATTCATCTGCAGGCCTGTCACTATCAAGCTCCAGCACTGTTAGCCCTCTATAAGGCCACCATGAGCTACATGCATTGCCATTAAACCACTGCTTTCACTTCAGCACGGTGTACACGCTGCAATTATCCCCTCCCCTTAGAAAGCCCCACACTTAGAAATAAAAAGTCACATCAGGTTTATTTACTTTTGTTTATTCCACTGCATTTAATTACATTCAGAACAGCTTACATGTCATTGATGGCTAAATGTATTGGGTTTATTACGGAACACTTGGGCAAAACAAATGCAGTGACATTTCCCATAATAACCAGGTGATAACTTTCAGTCCTTCAGATTAAGAAATGACAGATGACATCTCACTTGGTTCTATCAGTGAGCTCCACAAACATTTCAGTTCATGTATGCTTAAAATGTCTCTAAAGATTGTGGCTTGTGTTTACCGTATACATCAATAACAGCAAATATGGATAAGCTTTACAACTCTATAGATTATTATAATGGCAAATATACAAGTATCTACCTTTAATGTTGAATGTTGTTGGAGTGTATGCACATTTCTAAATCTAATAAATACGTTCTATATAAAAACACTTTTGAACATAAATACATAATACTTATGTCTGTAAAACATGTAATTAAAAAAAATAATGTACAATAAGATTGACCTTCTATACATTTGCTTATACAATACACAGTCATGTACAAATGCCCCTCTAATCAGTCCTGTTGATGACAGGGTACAAATTGGTGTGTGTATAGGTTGTTCTCCACCAGGCTGCACATTCTTCTTGATCAGTCTGATTTTCTCTTATAAAGATATAGTTCATATAAAATATATAGAACTCTTTTTTTTCACCTGTACCTGCTTAAGAGACACTCTATCTGGATGTACATATATCCTGCAGATGAGTGGAACACCTCTCTAAATCCAGTACAAACCTTACACATGATGCTAATTTGATACATTTCTCTGTTGAGCGCATCGGTGTATGTAAAAAAGGTGTTTCCCCACCTTAACAGTGGAAAATAATAAGATGTGAGGATTCCAACAAAATATAATCAGTAAGGCTAATACAGTATGTGGCCAAAAATTTGGAGACATCCCTGTTTTCAAGGTTTAGGCTAGGCCTCTTGGTTCCAGTAAATGTTACTGTTAATGCTATAGCATATAAATATATTTTAGATTATTAGACAATTGTATGCTTTCAACAGTTTAAGGAAGGCCACTTTCGGTTCCATCGTGACTGTGCGTCTTACACAATGCTTGTACTTAAAGACATGTTTGATGAGTATGTTGTAGAGTAATTTAAGTGACTTGTACAGAGCCTTGACCTCAACTGAATTGGAAAGCCAATTGTGAGTCCTCTCTATAGTGCCTGACCTTACAAATGCTCTTTTCCCTGGACGGTCACAAATTCCCACCATCACCTTCCAGAAGCTTTTGCAAAAAGAGTGGAGGCTGTTATAGCTCTAAAGAGGAGCCCAATCTATTTTATTGCCCAATGTTGTGGAATGGGATGTCCAACCTAATTTGTTTGTTAATAGCAACTAAGCTGGCAGAAGAAACAGCTGAAAAAAATATAATTTTGATTTAATGTAGATGAGTTGGCTCTTCTCTAGCTCTTAATTTATTAGGCTAAAGGTGATAAAGCAGTAGACCACGAGATTATGGATCTCTATGTGCAGTGGCAGGACAAAATCTGTGCATTTTTGTTAAAGCTTTTATGAACTCTGAATTTTGTAAGGAGCATATGGGCAAAATAATAATTGTAGCCCTCAGCTGAGATCAGCGGTCTCTGGTCTGCTACATTTTTGGTTTTAGAAATTTTAGCTCCGGGGTCATATTAATTAGTGATGAGCCGAACACCCCCGTGTTCGGTTCTAACTCGAACTTTCGAACATGGAAAAAGTTCTAACTCGAACTTAGAACTCAATGCAAGTCTATGGGGGTAGAACACAGATACATTTTGTTGCCTAGTGTTTTAGCTAACCCTAGATAGAGAAAACACACACATACCAACTGGAAAACTGCTACATGTTTGGCTAGCATTAGTACTCTATCACAACAGGTTCCACCTCTAAAAGTGCTTAAACAATCATAAACATCAAGACACCCAACAAACACAAAGTTATTATTTACAATCCTGATTTGCACAAAACAACAGAAACTAATTATCAGCAGTTAACTTTCTCATCTATCTTTCCTTGAAAAGTTATATGTTGGGCTTTTGTAATGTAGCCCCTATTTTCAAATCAATTCCCTAATTGTAAATAATCATAAATATGTTGCTTATATTTGTGTGAACAGTTTAAAAAAACATAAAAAAGAGCTCAGTGGAAACTGAAATTAGTGTCCTACTTCTCTTAACAATAATAATTTTTTAAAACAGCATAATGAATAAGCAGTTACACATTCTCCCCCGAATCATCAACGTGCCTGTTACTTAAGTTTGAATCAACTTGTGTAAGCAGGATGTTGTATCAACAAGGAAACAACCCTAGGTGGGTAAGCCCCCACCACTGCAATACTACCAAAAATGAAGATCTGCAGGAAAGGAAAGTGATATAAACACCTGTATAAAGGGTTTATACAGAAAAGGGTTAGTAAATGAGAAGCTACCCAAGATTCAGTTTAGTATTTGGTAGCTTAAAGAACAGGTGTACTTGACTGTTTGTTTAGTTTTGTGACATTACATATGTTAAAAATGAATTAATGACATCAAACAGATATTGCTATGACAGATCCTTATCTGAATATTGCGTTGTGTTATAGAAAGTTGCTATTGTTGCCAGGGCAACTGTTAAGTCTATGGGGATTCTTTACTAAAGGCAAGTAGGGCGCTCACTTCCCAAGAGAATTTTCACATTGCAAAGACATTTTTCCTTAGCTTAGTGAATGTGGTGAAAATTTACTCTGCAAAGAATACCCAGTCTCATGCAAGGAATATTTAAAAAGTGTATTTTTCCTTACATGATTGGATGATGGAAGTCAGCAGAGCTTCATACCGTTCATTAGGCTAAGGGGAAATTCCCTTGTAAAGTGAACAGCCTATTTGCCTCTAGTAAATCAACTCCTATGAGTTTAAATCATAAAAGCCACCCCTGACTGAATATCCTCATTTGTAAGATATACTCATTTGTAAGATGTCACCATAAATGTCAGTGAATGTATCTCCCCCGAAAAACTGTTAGGTGGTTAGATCATGCCTGCATGTCCAACCTCTCTTTTATATTAATAAGAAGCTATCATAGGACTTTATTATTAGATATTCCTGGGGAAAAACCTACATGACCCCCTTGTGTAATATGGACAGAGGACAGCCATTGCTTCAGAGATTTATCTCCTGTTCATTTATTAAAACTGTTCCCCAAGTGAAATTATATTTATTTTAAACTAATTACACCACTAATTATCTTAATAATTGTAAGTGAGGAAGCTGGTGTGTAAATATTTCTGTTGACCTCTTGAAAATACTGTACCAGGAACATAATTTAGTTTGCGTTAGTGCTGAAGATTTCCGGTGGAATTACACAGATCTTAAATCTAGTAGGGATTGTGAAAAACAGACCCTGGAGTGCTCAATATGACATTTTAAACCAACAAATCAGCTTAAATTATCATACCACATTAATTTTACAATTCCATGTGGTCCCTCCATTAAACATTGTTTTATAGGTGTCTCCTCTAATGAAAAGATGAAACAATTGTAATTTGTCTTAGCATTTACAGTTCATATGCCCTCAGAAATGCTATTTTAGCTTAACTGGGGGATATATGGTTATAATATACACAAGGCAGGTATGATGGAAGATCATTTTAGACTAATAGATTCCTTGTGGCTTTTTAAACAAATGACCCTCTCCATTTGAATGTACTGCATACCATGTATTATAAAAATACTACAACTGTTTTTGTATGTGGTCACTGAATTACTACTGTTACTACTACTGTTTAATGAGTGATGTGGTTGATGTACATTGGCACTGAGCAGCCAGATGATATTTGCATGTAGAGTGCTGGGCCTGCTCATATGCTGCCAATTTACATAGTACATCAAGTACAGCATTCTAAGTTGATACTCCTTTACTTGAGGCCACATTCATTTGAGCAGGATGTAACTGAATTAATTTAAATAAGTCTAATTTTATGAAATTATGCAGTTTACATAATTAGCAAATTAATGCTTATATGTACAACGTATAACGTTTACCTGTGTAATAGATGAAGGCACATATATGCAGTGTCGGTCAGACTAGATGTAGTGATAGTGCATGTTAACTGATATTGCTGTTAACTAACTGCCAGATGTTAACTAAATGCATGCATATGCTTGTTAACACCATCAAATGCATGTAAACTGATGCAAATAAACTGAGGCTAATGTTAATGGATGTAAAAGCACACAGAGGCAAGTTTAAAACATAAAGCGCTTAAAAACTGAGGTCAGAAAATGCCTTTTTTGCTACCTGTAATTTAATTCCACATGCTGAAGAAAGGTACATGGGTTGAAATGAAATGACAAGATGCAGCTGCATAAAACTTACACATAATGAAACGTCTATTTAGATAGATAGTCTATATTCATTTAGCACCAGAATTATTGTTGAGCACCATATTTAACTGCCTGCACCATATTTAATTACATTTAGCTATTAGAGGTCACAATGTAAAAATAATACAGTATTAGAAATACATTGACAAACTGCATTGCTAAATTTCTATGTCTAGAATACAATATTAAATAATGTAGCTAGCACCTACCAATGTATTGCAGTTATAATTGTCTTCTTTTTATGAACAAACATACACTCCTTCATTATAATTAAACATATTTTTGTGTTAGATTTGCACACCCCGAGTTTTGGAAGTAAATACAGCAAGTTATTTACCTGAATGGTTAATCATTTGAAGTTTTCAATACTTGACCAACAGAGTATACCATTATTCATTTTAGTACATATGTTAAAATCCTGAACCTTTTTCATTCTGAATAGCATGGGGAAGGGTTACATCCTCTACAATGATTTTATTGTTGCCTATGTCCCTGTTAGGGATATTTTCTATTACTTCCTGTCTTAATGACTGCCTCTCACCAGAACAGCAAGTATGGAAAATCTCTCTATCGGGACACTGGGCCCTTCCCTACTATGTTTACTGTGTTTTTTTCCCATTAGCATCCCCATTTGAGAGATTCCCCCCTGTTCTTTGTATTGGGGGTCATCTGTACTTCCTGTCCATGAAGTAAGGAGAATTCCCCCCAGTGGAAATAAATACAACAATAAAAACCTGATAGCAGGTGAAACCTTTTTACATTCTCTATCCAAGGAAGAAAAACATGGCAGAAGTTCAACATTTTATGCCTTTATAGTTTTTAACTCTGGTCCAAAGGTTGCTATGCATGGTATGGCTTTTCAAATACTATATCTGATAAATATAATGTTGTCTATGTTCAATGAACAAATATTGTCGACAATTAGGAAGTAAGATGAATTCAATGCTAGGTTTCGCTGTCTGATCATCTGCTTCTAATACAGCAAAAAGCAAAACCTTCACTATAAGTTGTAATTATAACAATCATGCTAGTATAGTGTTGCCATATATAAAATATTTGTAAGGCCACATCTTAAATATGGAGTAAAATGATTAAAAGTACATAGACATCTTGGAGAGGTCAAACAATTACTGAAAAAACATATATAACAGGAGTAACAGGAGGTGTGGGAAAAGTGGAACTTTCATGATAATCAATTATTGCTCAATAACTTAATTATGAAATAAATAGTGTATCCTTAAATCAGGTTTCCATGGCATCTAAAAGTGCTAAAGGTGCATCAATCAAATAATGGCTATACTATGGAAAATGTGATCCTGGTTGGAACTCATTGGTCTTATCAGCACAATGGAGTTTCTCCTGTACCTGGCCTCTATTGAAAAGAACTGGTGGCTGAAGATTTTGTTAATACCACATTCTTCACTGTACAGTTTGTAGTTGTGGTAGTTATTGTAGTGGAAACAAAGGCATTATAATATCTTAACAAAATAATTTCCTTAGTTCCTTTGCTTTCCAACTCCTATGTTAAGTAATCAATCACAATAAAAAGAGTTGAACCATTCCAAATACATTAAATTATTAGGAAGCCTGGCTGCACAACCCTGACTCATCTAGAACCCTTAGCAGTCATATGGTCTGCTATAGCTGAGCTGAAACTTATTAACTGCAGCACAAGAATTGATATAATACAGTAGGTTTTCTTTGCATAGACCCTAAAGGTAAGTAGAAGTTGCGGTGGTGGTGGTGGTGGTAGATTTCACCTAATGGCAAATTTTTAGTGCAGGGTGCAAATATCTGTTTTTGTACCGTGTATGGCCACCTTTAGAAATTCTCTTAAATACCAAATATAATTACTACAATAATTCTGCCAGCGATTATGGCCATAATAAGCTAAATGCATGCTTGTTTTATATAGTGCAATTATGTCATAAAATATTATTTAGAGAGGTCATAAAAATTGAGCAAAAATGGAGACTTCCAGTAATCATCTAAGATTGCTAAAAGTCTATATGATGGTGTATGGCTGTAAGAAAATGATTAAACAAAACTGAAAATACAAATGGCATTATTTTTAATAGCGACCAATCAAGTTTCATGTTTAATTCTCTACATTTTTTAGGAAAACTTAAAAAGGAATCTGATTGGTCAGTATGGGATTGTAACTGCTTTCATTTTTAGCTACCCCCTCAGAACACATGTCTGGTCAGAGATGCAATTGCTGCAACCCTTGTTCCTATGCTTCTGGAACTGCAACCACATACCTAAGGAAAACTGACAACTGTTGTCTCACAACACTTAACACTCCAATATAAAAAGGTTTGGAAAACTCAATAGTCTTAATCATTTAAAAATTGTTAAGCAGAGTTTTCATTGGCCTCTCTGAATAATGATACCTTCCAGTATATATGAGAATTCATTGAATACCAGATTGGCATGGATTGTATTTATCATAACTGTTCCAAGCAGCCATCTCGCCACGTATAATCCTTTTAGAAGGTGGTATTAATATACACTCACAAGCATCACAAAGAATACAATTACTGTAAAGTGAGAAATGATAAAACACTGTAACAAAACATACATACTTTCGGAATGGTATCTAAAACATTTTTCCTTTTGTATAAATACATATGAAATAATTAATGAATTCTAAAGTGAATTCAAATATACCTATAGTGTACTCAAGGTGTATTAATACATTGACATAGTTTCCTAGTCTCAGTACTGGAGTGGTGAGGTCACTAAGTGATTAGAAGTGATGACGATACTAATCACTATTAAAAATGTTTCATCTGTATCTTTACTTGTGTTTTGTATCATTCATAATCACATCAATCTGAAATTGTTTGAATCATCAGGCAGCACAGCAGCTCACTTAAACCAGTATAAGTAATTTGATGTCACTCCCGGAAAGCACTGATTATCTGTACAGGAACCCCCATAACTTGGAGGACATGCTGAGCAAGGTACACCAACTTTATAAGGGGCTTCTCCAATCCAGTTTCCCCTAAGAAGAAAACAATAAGCATTAGGTAAATACAAGAATTAATATTAATTATTACATGCATTTATTTAAATTGCTACATAATCCTTAGTGACTGGTAGGGTACCATGTGATTGGCGGAGGGCTACGGTAGTTCCAATATTCAAAAAGGGGGCTAGATGCCAACCAGGGTAAATATTGAGTTGGCCCACCCTTTGTAGCTATAACAGCTTAACTCTTTTGTGAAGGCTGTCCACAAGGTTTACGAGTGTGTCTATGGGAATGTTTGACCATTCTTCCAGAAGCGCATTTGTGAGGTCAGGTACTGATGTTGGACGAGAAGGCCTGGCTCGCAGTCTCTGCTCTAATTCATCCCAAAGGTGTTCTATCGGGTTGAGGTCAGGACTCTGTGCAGGCCAGTCAATTTCCTCCACCCCAAACTCGCTCATCCATGT